>NC_057802.1:14601632-14637571 GCF_018294505.1 Triticum aestivum | reverse complement strand
CTCACCACTCGGTAGGATTTTTCAAACTTAGGCGAGTACTAGACTGCAGCTAAGCCCCCGAGTGGGAGGGTTGCTCCCCACTCGGTAGGATTTTTCAAACTTAGGCGAGTACTTGGACTGCAGCTAAGCCCCCGAGTGGGAGGGTTGCTCTCCGCTCGGTAGGATTTTTTAAACTTAGGCGAGTACTGGACTGCAGCTAAGCCCCCGAGTGGGAGGGTTGCTCCCCACTCGGTAGGATTTTTCAAACTTAGGCGAGTACTTGGACTGCAGCTAAGCCCCCGAGTGGGAGGGTTGCTCTCCACTCGGTAGGATTTTTTAAACTTAGGCGAAACAGATTCGCGGCTAGGCCCCCGAGTGAGAGGCTTGCTCACCACTCGGTAGGATTTTATTTTTTAAACTTAGGCGGAACGGATTCGTGGCTAAGTCACCCACTTGGGATTTCAGACACAAGTATAAGCAGCGACAATCATTCTTAGAAGACTGTAAAACTCTTGTCTCTAATAAACAAACTACAAAGATATTTCTTATTACAACTCAACAGAATGAGCTCTTAAGTATAAAAGGGGCGGAGCAGCTCCGCATTCCAAGCCCGTGGCTCGTCTTTCTAATGTTCGACATTCTAAAGATGATACGCTCCATTGTGAAGCACCCTGGTGACGATGAATGGACCTTCCCAGGCAGGGGCGAGCTTGTGTGGTTTCTGCTGATCCACTCGAAGAACCAAGTCTCCTTCTTGAAACGCTCGACCTCTCACATTTCTGGCGTGGAATCGGCGCAAGTCTTGCTGATAAATGGTTGACCGGATTAAAGCCATCTCTCTTTCCTCTTCTAGGAGATCAACAGCGTCTTGCCGGGCCTGTTCCGCTTCATCTTCAGAGAAAAGCTCGACTCGGGGTGCGTTGTGAAGCAAGTCACTCGGTAGAACAGCTTCGGCTCCATAGACCAAGAAGAATGGAGTTCGGCCAGTCGACCGATTGGGAGTTGTCCTCAATCCCCAAAGAACTGAAGGAAGTTCATCGACCCAGGCGCCTGCTGCGTGCTTGAGATCATGCATCAATCGGGTTTTCAGTCCTTTGAGAATCAAGCCATTTGCTCTTTCTGCTTGTCCATTCGACTGGGGGTGGGCGACTGAAGCATAGTCGACTCGAGTGCCTTGGGAAGCACAAAAAGCTCTGAACTCATCAGAATCGAAGTTCGTTCCGTTGTTAGTGATGATGCTGTGCGGAACCCCATATCTGAATGTCAACTCTCTGATGAAGCTGACGGCAGTACTGGCTTCAAGATTCTTGATAGGCTTGGCTTCAATCCATTTGGTAAACTTGTCGACTGCTACAAGCACATGAGTGAAGCCGCCCCTACCAATCCTTAGGGGCCCAACCATATCTAACCCCCAAACAGCAAAAGGCCAGACGAGTGGAATGGTCTTCAGGGCCGATTCAGGCTTGTGGGACATGTTGGAGTAAAACTGGCAGCCTTCACATTTGTCGACTATATCTTTCGCCATTTCATTTGCTCGTGGCCAATAAAATCCAGCTCGGTATGCTTTGGCCACAATGGTCCGAGAGGACGCATGGTGGCCACAGGTCCCCGAGTGGATGTCGTTGAGGATCACTCGACCTTCTTCTGGTGTTATGCATTTCTGGCTGACTCCAGTCACACTTTCTCTGAACAGCTGTCCTCTTATCACAGTAAAGGCTTTGGATCGACGAACGATCTGTCGGGCCTCCTCTTCATCCTCTGGGAGTTCCTTCCTAAGGATATACGCAATGTATGGCACCGTCCAGTCGGGAGTTATGACCAAAACCTCCATGATCAAGTCGACCACGGCTGGGACCTCGACTTCAGTCGGATCTGTGGCACTTTTAGGCTGCGGGGGCTCTTTAGTGAAGGGATCTTCTTGAACTGAAGGTGTATGAATGTGTTCCAAAAACACATTGCTGGGAATGGCTTCTCTCTTGGCACCTATTTTTGCCAAATCATCGACTGCTTGATTTTTCAGTCGGGGTATATGATGGAGCTCTAACCCCTCAAACTTCTTTTCCAACTTCCTCACTGCATTACAGTAACCAGTCATAGCTGGGCTTCTGACATCCCACTCCTTCATCACTTGATTGACTACCAAATCTGAGTCACTGTAGACCATGAGGTGACGGACGCCGAGTGAAATGGCCATACGTAACCCATATAAGAGTGCTTCATATTCAGCTTCGTTATTGGAAGAATCAAAGTGAATCTGGAGAACATATCTGAGCTTGTCTCCTCGGGGGGATACCAGTACCACCCCAGCACCGGAACCATTCAACATCTTGGAGCCATCAAAGAACATGGTCCAGTGCTCCAAGTGGACTTGAGTCGGCAGCTGCTGTTCGATCCACTCGGCAAGGAAATCTGCTATTGCTTGGGACTTGATAGCTTTCTTTGCCTCAAACTTGATATCCAAGGGAAGGAGTTCAAACGCCCACTTTGCCACTCGACCAGTTGCATCTCTGTTGTTCAAAATATCTGATAATGGAGCGTCGCTAATGACTGTAATGGAGTGGTCAGAGAAATAGTATGCAACCTTCTTCGTGGTCATATAAATCCCATAAACAAGCTTCTGATGATGTGGATATCTTTGCTTGGATGGAGTCAGAACTTCAGAAACATAATATACGGGGCGCAGAACTTTATAAGCTTTTCCTTCTTCTTCCCGCTCGACCGTAAGTACTGTACTGACAACTTGTCCAGTGGCTGCAATGTAAAGCAGTAAAGGCTCTTTGCTGATTGGGGCAGCAAGCACCGGCTGGGTGGAAAGCAGGGCTTTGAGCTCTTCAAACGTTGCATCTGCTTCAGGAGTCCACTCGAACTTATCAGACCTCTTCATCAGTCGGTAAAGAGGCAATGCCTTTTCACCGAGTTGAGAAATGAATCGACTTAAGGCGGCCAAACAACTAGTAAGCTTCTGGACATCATGCACACACACAGGGCGTTTCATCCGGAGTATAGCACCAACTTTCTCTGGGTTAGCGTCGATCCCTCGTTCGGAAACGAGGAAACCGAGTAATTTTCCGCCAGGGACTCCGAATGGGCACTTTGATGGATTAAGCTTGATATCATACCTTCTGAGGTTGGCAAAAGGTTCAGCAAGGTCAGCCAGCAGGTTAGAACCTTTACGTGACTTGACCACAATGTCATCCATGTATGCCTCCACATTCCGACTGATTTGAGTGGGCAAGCACTTCTGAATCATCCTCGTGAATGTGGCTCCAGCGTTCTTCAGGCCGAATGGCATGGTGACATAACAGAAGCACCCAAATGGAGTGATGAAAGCCGTTTTTATCTCATCGGGTCCATACAGTCGGATCTGATAATACTCGCAATAGGCATCCAAAAAGGACAAGCGCTCACACCCCGCAGTTGAGTCGACTATTTGGTCGATGCGGGGAAGAGGAAAGTGATCTTTCGGGCAGGCCCGATTGATATGCTTGAAGTCAATGCACATGCAAAGTGAGTCGTCCTTCTTAGGGACCATGACAACATTGGCGAGCCACTCGGAGTGGTAAATCTCTCGGATAAACTCAGCTGCCAGGAGCCGAGCTACTTCTTCACCAATTGCTTTTCTCTTCTGTACGGCGGACCGTCGAAGATGTTCCTTGACTGGTTTCGCTTTTGGGTCGACTCGCAAACGGTGCTCAGCCAGCCCCCTGGGAACACCTGGCATGTCAGAAGGTTTCCATGCAAAGATGTCCCAGTTCTCACGGAGGAACTGGATGAGTGCTTCTTCCTATTTGGAGTCAAGTGTTGTCAAAATGTGAGTCGGGGCAGCACTGGAATCGGTCGGGTGAATATGAATCGGCTTCGTTTCACCAGATGACTGAAATGCAGAGTCTGTGGCAGGCTTCTTGGCTCGTAGCAAATCACTCGGATCTGCATTTTTCTGATCCTCTTGCAATTCTACTACTGCCATTTGGGCATCGGTGATCTTTGAGCCCTTCTGGAAGCACTCTTTCGCCTTCTGCCGATTGCCAGTGATAGTGATCACCCCTCTGGGACCAGGCATCTTCAGTTTGAGGTACACATAACATGGTCGAGCCATAAAACGTGCATATATAAGCAGGCCTACCCAGAATAGCGTGGTAAGCACTCTGGAAATCCACGACTTCAAACGTCAACTTTTCTTTGCGGTAATTTTTGGAATCACCGAGAACCACGTCGAGGGCGATCTGGCCGAGTGATTCAGCCCTTTTGCCAGGTATAACGCCATGGAAACTCATATTGCTTTCACTGAGTTTGGACATCGGAATGCCCATTCGCTTCAAGGTCTCCGCATACAGGATATTTAGGCCACTACCACCATCCATCAGCACTTTAGTCAGTCGAGTGCCTTCAACAACCGGGTCGACCACAAGTGCTTGCCTCCCAGGGGTGGCTATACGTGCTGGGTGGTCAGACTGGTCGAATGTGATGGCAGTCTGGGACCACTTCAAATAACTGGGTGTCGCCGGAGCAACCATATTCACCTCTCTGTTTATAACTTTCAATCGAATTTTGCTTTCAACATCAGCAAAAATCATCAAAGTGGAGTTGACGTTGGGAAAACCATCATCATCTTCCTCTTTATCCTCACCCTTGTCCGAATCCTTTTCCTTTTCCTTGGGCTGTTTCTCTCGGAACTGTTGAACGAGGAGCCGACATTGCCGAGTGGTGTGTTTGGGGTAAATCAGGTTACCCTCCTCATCTTTCTTGGTATGAATGTGACAGGGCAAATCCAACACATCATTTCCATCTTGATCTTTGACTTTCTTGGGATTCCACGGCCCCTTAGGCTTCCCCTTGAACTTTCCTTGAGTCACGGCTAAGGCTTCACCAGGAGCAGCTGGCTCGGCTTTGCGCTTTTGCTTCCGACTGGAGTTCCCTCCTCTGGTTTCGTGGGAGACTATTTTGTGCTTGCCACTCCGGAGCCGATCCTCCTCTTCACCATTAGCATACTTGGTGGCAATTTCCATCATTCGACTCAGAGACATATCCCCAGTCCGACCGAACTTCAGATTCAATTCTCGATACTTGACACCTTCCTTGAAGGCAAAAACTGCTTGGTGATCTGACACATTCTCCACCGTGTGGTGCAACGTGATCCATCTCTGGATATAGTCTCTCAAGGTTTCATTCGGTTTCTGCACACAGGACTGCAACTCTGTTAACCCTGCTGGTCGTTTGCATGTACCTTCGAAGGTCCTAACAAACACTCGGGCGAGTTCCTCCCAACTATATATGCTGCCCGGTGCTAACTGATTCAACCACGCTCTGGCCGAGCCTTCCAACATCAAAGGAAGGTGCTTCATGGCCACTTCATCGTTGCCGCCACCAATCTGAACAGCCACTCGGTAATCCTCAAGCCAAGTGTCAGGCTTGGATTCACCAGTGAACTTGCTGACTCCAGTTGCCAACCTGAAGTTGGGAGGAATCACTGCAGCCCTGATGGCTCTGCTGAAACTCTCGGGACCTGAAACATGCACTCTGCTGCCAGTCGGGTAATCTCTATCATGGCCTTCTCTGTGTGCTATGTTCCTGTCAACCAGACCTTGAACGAGAATAGATCTCGCATCGAAGCCTGGCTCCCGGGGGTCGACTGGAATCCTTCGCCCACCACTGTGAGGGCGTCTGTCATCATGCTGCCGAGGCACGTATGACCCACTCCTTGGGGGAGGCATGGGCACTCGACGACGATCATCGTGGTCGAGTCGATGATCATATTGTTCACAGTTTCTGTACTGATCTCGTTGGTCTCCACGTCCTTCACGCCTCAGGGGCGATCTTGGGCTATGAGCCGACTGGACTGTGTCTGCTACCACGGATCTGATATGGATCCTATTCCGCAACTGAGATACCGCTGTGTTTTGTTCCTCTGCTGCCCGGAGTAAAGCCCTGATCTGCATCAAACCTCTGCCAGCTTCCGACTGGGTGGGCTGAATCGACTCTGCTATTCGGGCTGCAGCTGTGAGATTCTGAATCGGAGTTCGGTATACCTGAGTTGGAGGCGGAAAAAGTTGTCGTCGACTGGACTCAGGAATCCGCTGCCGAGCATGCTAGTCGAGTGCGTGCTGGAGATTCTCCAGTCGAGTGCGCTCAGCCAAGTTGGCCAGGCGCGCCTCCTCCAAGGCCCGGGCCTCGGGGGTTTCTCCAACGATAGGAGTGTGAAGCGCATCCATGTTACGGCGGCGAAGCTCCTCCCTCTGCTGCTAAGAGAGGGGCTCGGGGCGGTATTCCTCGTGGGCGTGCGACGGATCGCCTCCGCCATCGCCACCTTCGTCGCGGGAGAAGCCAGGAGGACTGCGCGGTCTGTTGACCATCAGGACTTCCGCCGCGGGGTCGCTGCTGTCGCACTCGGATGCAGTCTCGACGGAGCCAGTCGAACAGGCCGTAAAGAGTTTCATCGGGCTCGATTGTCGCAACTTGCGGGGTGGCCGACTGGCGAGCCACCGCGTACCTCACCCACCGCTAGAGCCGCGACCGACCGGAACACTTGCGCCGGCGAGCGACAGGGAGCGAGGACGCCGCAGGAGCCAGCCGATACTGAGTCGACGGCTGCCGCAGAAGGACGCCGCGGACGCATGCGCGAAAGTGCGTTGCCCCACGGACGGGGAGCGTCTCGACGTCGAGTGGAGCCTCTTGGAGCCAAGCGGAGTAGTCGGCGACGAACACGAGCGTGCCGAGACGGATCTCGCGGCCCTCGGCCAACCCTCCGCCAGAAACCATGATGATGGGGATCGGAAAAATTGCAACTTCTCCAATAAGTCGCTAAGACACCTGCCCCACGGTGGGCGCCAACTGTCGTGGTACTAAGACTGACAATAGAATAGGGGGGGTAGTATGGAGAGGCAAGATCCTAGCTATGGCGAAGTTGTACACACGAGTTTTACGAGTTCGAGCCCTTCTTAGAAGAAGTAACAGCCCTACGTCTCGGAGCCCGGAGGCGGTCGACTGGATTATGCGTATGTGTGTTTACAGGGGTGCGAACCCTTGTGCATGTGGAGGGGGGTGGCTTATATAGAGTGCGCCAGGACCCCAGCCAGCCCATGTTACAAAGGGTTTAAGGTACATCAAGAGGGGGGCATTACTGGTAACGCTAGTAATAAAGAGTCATAATGATCATTAAAGCTATGGAGTAATGTCCGACCGTTGCAGTGCGGAGTGGCTTTAGATCTTCTGGCGGTCGAGTGACTGTCTCCACGGTCGAGTGACTTCGAGTCTTTCGAGTGGAATGCTTCGTGGTCGAGTGGATGGTGACTCCTCTTCGAATGCTTCTGATTTTAGGGTGATGAACTTGGGAAGGGTATCTAGGTCAGGCCTATGACCCTACCCTAGGTACATAGCTTCATCACTGGACACCACCGAGGACATCGGCCTCGACTACAATCATCCGGATACCTCCAGACGCTTTATTGGATTGCATAGCTTCATCACTGCCCCGCTTAACCAAGTGTGGAGTTCTCCAGACGCTTTATTGGATTTGCCGAAGACTGCTTCCAAAGCGGCGCAGTTTTATCAAACGCAAGAGGGGTATGCAATGGAGAAGCTTTTCTGGTCACAATTCGGTGCGTCAAAGCGCCCGCTGTTGCTGAACGAACAGATAAACAATGGGCCGAGCTTCACCGGGTATCCGGTGCTGCCATGAAGGACATCGTGCCCCGGCTGTGGCCAACCGAGCCAATTCCGGATAGTTATTTTGGCTTGGTGCGGCGTCTTGCTGACGCGGTGCCGCGTATCGATGCCTTTAAGCGATCAGCGTGCATTGAAGGTGCACGGATGGCCTTTGCCCATGTCAAGACGTACTGGATGAAGATGAAGGCCATTGATGTTGCAGCGAGGAGTCCACCCAAGGGCAAGGACCGTCATGCACCAGAGCATTATTTCGAGGATGTCTTAGAGGCTGCCCGCTTGATAGAGGGTCAGTGTATGAAAGACATAATTTTCGAATGAAGTGTATGGAATTTGTAAAAACAATATTGTAATAAAGCTAGCATCATTTTAGTGTTGCCGTTTTGGCATAATCTGAAAGTTTTCGAGACGTCGGCTTCAGCCCCCTCGTAGGAAGTACGGGGGTGTTCGAAAAAGCATTTGATCACTCTTAATCCAACGTCTTGGTCCATGAAGGAGGTGTCAATGCGGCGAACGAGGCAATCGGACTATAGGGCGTTAAAACTTCCACTTAGCCATAGGAGTTTTATGGTGGGTCTACGACATGGCCCCTGGTATGTACGCTGTTATCCTAATACGGTGCATTACATGTATGACCTGAAAAAAGGTCCTTCGTGTAATACGGAGGGAATCGCGAAAGATTCCAATAAGTCGTCGAGTGGTTGACCAGCTCTCACCGCATCATGACAGTCAGTTTTTGGCTTCTCTACTGAGGTGCTTGACCAGATGAACCGGAAGCACAATCGCATTAGTTCTCCCTTTACTAGCTTAGCCGATAGAGCGGAACGTAAGGTAGCAAGCACAGGAGCCGGGCAACCCAACTATTGACCCAAGACATGATTCGGAGTTGATGCATATAAGGCCAAACTCGCGACGCCAAAGTATGCTATAAAGTTGTTCGGACTTTGTCGGCAACTCATTTGTTCCCATACCGAGCCCCTGGTAGGTTATGCCGAGGTGTGTCTGAAAAAACCAAAGAGGCAAAATTCAATACAGATTATGTTTACTGGGACCTGAGTAATATGCCAATCGTTATTTTATTGATGACAAAGCCGCAACCCCGGCTATTTGACATGCCGGTGGTCGAAGGCTGAGGAAAAAGGCACCTTACAGGCTCAAGAGAGTGCGGTCTACAAAAAGTTATTTTGGACCTCCTGTCGCACGTCTACGCCGCTTGTCCTTGGTGAAGGGGCTCCTTGACGGGAATAGCCCTTGGGTGTGTGTATGAAACCGAACTTCGCTAGAGTCCGTAGGATGACCCGCCGTTGAGCCACCTATGATAGAGGATAATAAAAAAGGAAAGAGTAGTTAGAAAAAGAAAAAGGTTTTATGGTAGTACTTGCAGGCTCGTTTGTATATTGCTTCCGCCGATGCCCAGGGTATCTTAAGTGCATAGTTATGTATGCGCGGTACCGCTTTCTCAGGTATATGAGGAGGATGGCGGAAGCCGAACTGCTAGTCCAGCTCCGACATTGGTCGATCCTGTTGAATGGAGACCGGTGGCTTAATGGCTGACAAGGTATGCGGTTTGATAAGACCGCTTTGTACTTTGGCTGAGGTTGCCGTAGTATGATCCTTGGTTCGGAGGGAGTGTTTCTCTTGCTCCTCTTTAGAGTTGTGTGTCACGTATACCATGTTCACTATTTTTACTTTGGGGGGAAATTGTTTCTGACCCCCGGTGTTTGGTTGGCGAGTCTCTTAGTCGTCGTTGTCGCCTGGCGGCCTGTTCCCCTTGTGTTCGGCATTTAACTTGCCGGCCTGTTTGAAGACCCAACAACTTCTGTTGGTGTGATTGGCTGGTTTATTGGGGTGGCTGGGAATTTCACATGGCCTATCCAATATCTTGTCTAAATTGGATGGTCCATCTCTATTTGCCGTAAATGGCTTTTTCCGCTGACCCGGTTTGGGGCCACTGAATCCGGCGTTGACCACTGTGTCGTGCGTTCCTTCATTAGTATTACCACGTTTGTGCTTCTTGCATCGTGGTTTCCCATTTCCATCTCGAACTTCGGAAGTGCCCGGATCGCTGGCGTTGTTGCTTCTACGAGCGAGCCAGCTGTCCTCTCCCGCGCAAAAGCGGGTCATCAGAGCGGTAAGGGCTGACATGGATTTTGGTTTTTCCTAACCGAGGTGGCGGGCGAGCCACCCGTCCCGTACACTGTGTTTGAAGGCCGCTAGGGCTTCCGCGTCCGGACAGTCTACGATTTGGTTCTTTTTAACTAAGAACCTGGTCCAGAGCTTCCTAGCTGACTCTCTGGGCTGCTGGACGATGTGACTTAAGTCATCGGCATCTCGTGGCTGGACATATGTACCTTGGAAGTTGTCGCGGAAGGCGTCTTTCAGATCCTCCCAGCTGCCGATAGAGTTTACGGGCAGACTGTTTAACCAGTACCTTGCTGGTCCTTTGAGTTTTAATGGGAGATATTTGATGGTGTCGGTGTCAAAACCGGCGGATCTCGGGTAGGGGGTCCCGAACTGTGCGTCTAAGGCGGATGGTAACAGGAGGCGAGGGACACAATGTTTACCCAGGTTCGGGCCCTCTCGATGGAGGTATTACCCTACTTCCTGCTTGATTGATCTTGATGATATGAGTATTACAAGAGTTGATCTACCACGAGATCGTAGAGGCTAAACCCTAGAAGCTAGCCTATGGTATGATTGTTGTTGTCCTACGGACTAAACCCTCCGGTTTATATAGACACCGGAGGGGGCTAGGGTTACACAGAGTCGGTTACAAAGGAGGAGATCTACATATCCGTATTGCCAAGCTTGCTTTCCGCGCCAAGGAGAGTCCCATCCGGACACGGGACGAGGTCTTCAATCTTGTATCTTCATAGTCCAACAGTCCGGCCAAATGATATAGTCCGGCTGTCCGAGGACCCCCTAATCCAGGACTCCCTCAGTAGCCCCCAAACCAGGCTTCAATGGCGATGAGTCCGGCGCGCAGATTATCTTCGGCATTGCAAGGCGGGTTCTTCTCCAAATTCTGAATACTTGTTTGAGTAGTGTCTGGCTTCCCATAAATGTTGCACTCCTTGGCTTCCGCGCCTAATAATGGATCCATTCTCCACGCGTCGAGCGAATGCGAGAAGTCGGGGCATTTTTACAATTGCCACCCTAGCCATGTGGGTAAAGCGTCTATTTAAGAGACGGGGATTCTCATATCCAGATCACACCATCCTCCCACAACGAGTATCCATCGGAGCACTCCCGGAATAAATCCATTCCAACATGGCCGGTCGTCGCAGCTCTTCCTCTCGCTCCCGTAGCCCTAAGCCCGGCAATTGGAAGAAGTGTTCCGTCCCTCGTAGCCAATTAGTAGAGTTACAGACCCAGGGGTTTCTCCCTCCAGCGTATATGGTACCCGTTTGAGCCGGGCTTGCCACCTATAACGGCGGGGAGCAAGCGGAGATCTTTCCCAGCCCATCCATGGGGGAGCGGGTATGCCTCGTCCCTTACTTATTAAGAGGGCTCGGATTTCCAATTCATCCGTTCCTCCGCGGGCTCCTGGAGTTCTATGGCCTCCAGCTGCACAATTTCACTCCCGCCTCCATATTACACATTGCTGGCTATGTCGCCCTTTGCGAGCTTTTTCTAGGCTGCGAAGCTCATTTCGAGCTATGGAAGAGGTTATTCTGCCTCGTACCCCGTACACAGGAGGGGTCACTGTACCAAGTGGGCGGAGCCGAAATATGGCGCATCGCCGGGACCGGATACCTGTCCGGTACTCCGAAGAAGACATCCGAGGACTGGCCTTCAGAGTGGTTTTATATGGAGGACGTCCCCCTTCCGGACCCTATTCGGATAGGCCTCCCTGTGTTCGACAACGCCCCCCTGAAGAAACGCCGCAGCTGGTGCCCTCGGAGCCCTCAGGAGGAAGATAACGGAGAAGTCCTTTACCTGATGGGGCGGATAAAAATGCTGGCTCAATGAGGATTGACAATAATTGAGGTTATGTCAATATGTATAATGCGGGGGGTGTAGCCACTTCAATATCGAGGGCACCCAATGTGGCACTTTAACGGGGAGGATGATGCCACCCGCTGCGGGCGTAAGGGACCGGACTCAGTTGCTGCTCTAGCAAAAATCCTGTCCGATTTGTACAAGGGAGAGGAAGAGGAGTTCATCCGCATTAAGCCACGGGATGGATTATCCATGTACAACCCTCCGAGCTGGGTGAGCTGTCACTTTTTACTCCCAACCTTCCCGCATTCTTCGTCATAGGTACTTACCTTGCCGTTTCATGGCAGGAACTGCGAAAAGCTGTAAGGGAGGTCCACAGCCCGCCTCCACAACCGGAGGACCCCGACCAGGCCCTCGATCCCGGACTCGAAGAGGATCCGGTCATATTTGTGGAGCTGATCGACAGGACATTCTATCAATTGAGCTGCGATGATGCCATGGTGGCCATCATAGCCGACTATCCTGGGCTACTCCCTGCATCGCATGTAAGTAAAACCGGAGTCCCAACTTCCGAGAAGGATCCCCTTTTATGCACTTCACCTACCGTACACATATGGTGTCTTACAGGGAAGGCCCTCGAGACTCGCCAACAAGGGGCACCGAAGCCGGGTAGGCTAAAAAGGAAGGTGGTCAGGACTGAGATGCCGTCGCAGAGGTATGATACGGAACCTCGCTCCGTGGCTGTCGTCTTTTAAAATATAATAACGTCCACGTTTCCTAGCAGGAAAAACGCTCGCCGGACTATATCCGGAGAGGTTGCCGATCACGCCTCCACCAGTCGGGCTCCAAGGCCGGACATAGAGGCGGAAGCTAACATGAGGCGAACGCCGGATGCTCCTCCTACACAGGATGCGGATAGACTATCCGCTACAAATTCCGAGAGCGCCATGAATCGCAGGCGTCGCCGGGCCGTACTCCGTGACGCTTGTTTCTCCCAAGAGGCGTTTGATGCCTTCAACTCAGGAGACGCGTACATCCGTGCTGCTCAAAATGGTCTTGCCAGAGCCACGAACCAGTATGTAAAGGATATACGGGTAAGAAAATCTGATGATTATATATATCAGTAGCCCCTGAGACTTGAAACAGTTGACACAACTGATTTAAGGATCATTATTTGTGCAGGTTCTTACAGAGAAGAATACCCAATTGTCTCAAGAGCTGGAAGAGTGCAAAGCCCAGCTACGGACCGCAGTTGCTGCACTGAAGGAGTCCGAGAAGGCCCCCTCTGGTAACACTTCTCTCTATTGTAAAGAATGACAGGTACCAGATAGTATGCGGCATGCATGCAAATCTAACAATAGATTCTGCAGATGACTCCGGAGTGAATCCGGAGGTCGTGATAGGGAACGAGCCGCATGCCCAACGACAGCTAAAGGCTGGTGAGCGCGTGCTTAAAAAGGATAGGCAGGAGAAAAATAATCTCCAAGATGCCAATATCCAGCTGGGCGTGGAACTGAAGGATGTCCGGGCCCAGCTTGCTGACTCCGTAAAGGAGAATAAGAGGCTTCGACGCGGCATTTTTAGTAAGTGCTTGAACGAACTTTTAAAGAGTTCGGCAAAGAAACCGGCTAACAGATTCATATCTGTAGGTATGCTGACGGGTCGTCCCGAGGAGGAGATGCCCGGGTCCGTGGGTGATCTTCTGCCAGAGCTCTCACAACTGCACGAGCAAGTTCGGCAGGTGATGCAGGGCATTGCCCAACCCTTGTGGCTATCCGTCTCCCTGCCAGGGGGCATGGGGGAGCTTGGAGAGAAGCTCAAGGGAGCGCGGCGGCGCTTCCGATTATGGAAGATATCAACCTGCCGACAAGGTGCGAGGGAAGCCTGGGCCATGGTGAAGACGCGGTATACCAAGGCTGACCCTAACCACATGGTCGAGGTCGGACCTATGGGACCTGACGGGAAGGAGATCCCCGTCAGTTTGGTGTATGACCAAGTAGAATTAGCCGCAAAGTACTCCCAACAGGATTGTAGGCTAGACAGCCTGTTGGATGGTATAGAAGAAGAATTTAGTGAGTCTAAGTGACTGTGTACTTCAAGTGACATATATTGTCCCTAGCCGGATTGTAAATCATTTGGCATGGCGGACCTTTTCGCTTCGACCTCTGGACCCAATAGTCCGGAGTGTATCCGAATACCCGCTCAGTTATGTAAAAACCGGGGTACGCGTGGAGACCAGGCGTAGGGGTCATAAGTGCCTGAACAGACAAGTACCCAACTAGCTATGTTATATTACATGGATAGTAAGAAACATCTTCCAGGGAGAATAGTTCTGTTAAGGGTTCCTTTCCCTGGGTACGCATGCCCTAATGTGCATGCCTGAACTGCGAAAAGAGACGCGGGCTATAAACATCTGGGGGCATGTATTAAAATAAATAAAAGTCATCTTTTGTTCACTGACCGAGTATTCCCTTAAGAACGCTAGGTTTCGGCTTCACCGAGTCTGAGGTACACATCCGGCTGACCTGGCAGTAACAATCACAGAGGTGCTCCCCTTATGCCCTAGCCGAATTAACGGGAACGTCGGGCATAAACACAAGAGCCAGGCAACCCAGCATGGCCAAAACTTAAGTCATATCGATGCATATAATGGCGAAAAAAGGTACATGTGGAAGAATAACACATGTGTGGGGCATAAAGCCCGGAAGATAGTTATATTAAGCTTTTGTATAAGAAGCCCCCAGGTATAATGAGCATGGTTAGCGCGTCAAGATTGTGTGGTCAAGACACAGTTTAGCCTTTTAAGGCCTTGAAGAAAAGGAACAAAAAGGAAAGAGAGAAAAGACAGATAATGGATATGTAAAAAATTGTTGGGGGTAAGGAGACGAACATAGAGTCCGGCACTAGGCGTAGAACCTTCGAAGTCTGGCTGCGTTCCATGGGTTTGGCTCGAGTCGATTATCCGATGCATCCCGCAGACGGTACGCTCCACCGATCAGAACCTGGTCAATAATGAAGGGACCTTCCCATTTGGCCTTGAGCTTGTTCTTTTTCTTCTCCGGTAGGCGTAGAACGAGTTCGCCAACGTTATAAGTTTTGGCCCGTACTTCTCTCCTTTGATACCTTCGAGCGTGTTGCTGATAGAATGCGGAACGGGCTTTTGCCACGTCACGCTCCTCCTCCAGGGCGTCCAAACTGTCATGCCGATCGAGCTCGGCCTCTTTTTCTTCATACATGCGCACTCGAGGTGAGTCATGAATTATGTCGCAAGGCAGTACCGCCTCTGCGCCGTACACCATAAAAAACGGTGTGTATTCGGTAGTGCGATTCAGCGTGGTCCGCAGCTCCCATAGTACGGAGTCGAGATCCTCTACCCAGTGCGTGGTTGATTCCTTTAAGAACCGCACTAATCTGGGTTAAATGCCGCTCATGATAAGACCATTTTCTCACTCAACTCGACCGTTAGTTTGCGGGTGATAGACAGAAGCATAATCGAGCTTGATGCCCATGTTGCTGCACCACAGTTTTACCTCGTCGGCTGTAAAGTTCGAGCCGTTGTCGGTGATGATGCTATGGGGGATGCCATAACGGTGTACAACCCCAGATATGAAGTCTATCACTGGTCCGGATTCAGCCGTTTTGACTGGTTTGGCTTCTATCCATTTGGTGAATTTGTCCACCATGACCAATTTGTATTTTTTTCTTATGGGTTCCCCCTTTGAGGGGTCCGACCATATCAAGCCCCCAGACCGCAAAGGGCCAAGTAATGGGGATTGTTTGGAGAGCGGTAGGCGGCATATGGCTTTGGTTTGCAAAAAGCTGGCAACCGACGCAACGTTGAACAAGGTATTGTGCGTCTGCTCGGGCCGTCAGCCAATAGAAACCTGTACGGAAGGCCTTGCTTACAAGGGCCCGGGCTGCGACGTGGTGGCCGCCGAGTCCGGCATGGATTTCTGCCAAAAGCTTCCGCCCTTCCTCTTCGGAGATGCGCCTTTGAAGGACTCCGGTAGTGCTTTTCTTATAAAGCTCTTCCTCGTGGACCTTGTAGGCTTTAGACCGCCGCACTGTGCAGCGTGCCTCATTTTGGTCCTCGGGTAGTTCCTGCCTGGTTAGGTAGGCCAGGAATGGTTCTGTCCACGGGGCGATGACGGTCATTATCACGTGGGCTGAAGGTGTTATTTCGGTGGCAGAGCCTCCGATTGCGTCAGAGTGTTCGGTATCTGGTGTTGTGGCCGGGTCCGGACTATTGTTACCGGTGTCCCCTTCCCATACCGCGGATGGCTTAAACAGCCTTTCCAAGAAGACGTTAGGTGGGACAGGGTCGCGCTTAGCGCCGATATGGGCGAGGATATCCGCCGCCTGATTGTTTTCCCGAGCCACATGGTGGAATTCAAGCCCCTCGAACCGAGCTGACATTTTGAGGACGGCGTTGCGATAAGCCGCCATTTTCGGATCCTTGGCGTCGAAGTATCCATTTATTTGGCATATTGCGAGGTTCGAGTCCCCACGCACCTCCAGGCGTTGAATGCCCATGGAAACTGCCATCCGGAGACCATGTAACAGGGCCTCGTATTCGGCTGCGTTGTTGGAGTCTGTGTATAGTATTTGGAGTACCTATTGGACTGTATCTCCGGTGGGGGACGTCAGGACGACGCCAGCCCCCAGACCAGCCAGCATTTTAGAGCCGTCGAAGTGCATGATCCAATTGGAGTACGCGCCGTATTCTTTAGGGAGTTCGGCTTCTGTCCACTCGGCGACAAAATCGGCCAGTACTTGCGACTTAATGGTTCGCCATGGTCTATATGCTATGTCGAACGGGAGGAGCTCGATAGCCCATTTGGCAATCCGGCCCGTGGCATCGCGGTTGTTTATTATGTCGTTGAGTGGTACTTCCGAGGCCACCGTAATTGAACACTCTTGAAAGTAGTGTCGTAATTTCCGGGATGCCATAAATACCGCGTATGCTTTTTTTGGATAATGTGGGTACCGTGATTTGCATGGAGTGAGGACAGTGGATACATAGTATACCGGCTTTTGAAGTGGGAATTTATGTCCGTCTGTCTCTCGTTCGACGACGAGCATTGCGCTTACAACTTGGTGAGTTGCCGCTATATATAACATCATTGGTTCGCCGACATTTGGCGCGGCCAAGATTGGGTTGGTGGCCAGGATGGCTTTTATTTCTCCCAAGCCGGCAGTGGCCGCATCCGTCCACTCGAAGTGTTCGGTGCGCCGAAGAAGATGATAAAGGGGTAGTGCCTTTTCTCCTAATCGGGAGATAAAGCGGCTTAAGGCCGCCACGCATCCAGTTAATTTCTGGATTTGCTTGAGGTCAGTTGGGATAGCCAACTGTGACAGAGCTCGGATTTTAGCCGGATTTGCTTCAATTCCTCTACTGGAGACGATGAAGCCCAGGAGCTTTCCGGCGGGCACGCCGAAAACACATTTTTCCGGATTGAGCTTGATGTCGTATATTCGGAGATTGTCGAACGTGAGCCTCAAGTCGTCTATTAAGGGTTCGACGTGTCTGGTTTTAACGATCACATCGTCTACGTATGCCTCCACTGTTTTGTCGATCTGTTTTTCCAGGCATATCTGAATCATGCGTTGATACGTTGCACCGGCGTTCTTAAGCCCAAAAGGCATGGTGTTAAAACAGAAGGGGCCGTATGGGGTGATAAATGTCGTTGCGGCTTGGTCGGACTCCGCCATCTTAATTTGATGGTATCCGGAGTATGCGTCGAGGAAACACAATGAGTCATGTCCTGCAGTAGCGTCGATAATTTGATCAATGCGGGGGAGGGGGAAGGGATCCTTGGGGCAAGCCTTGTTGAGGTCCTTGAAATCGACACATAGGCGCCAGGATTTATCCTTCTTTGGTACCATCACCAGGTTTGCTAGCCAGTCCGGATGTTCTATTTCTCTAATGAATCCGGCCTCCAGTAACTTGGCTAGCTCCTCTCCCATGGCTTGTCGCTTAGGTTCAGAGAAACGCCGAAGAGTCTGCTTGACCGGCTTGAATCCCTTTAGAATGTTAAGGTTATGCTCGTCCAGCCTGCGTGGGATTCCTGGCATGTCTGAAGGATGCCAGGTGAATATGTCCCAATTCTCGCGCAGGAACTCCCGTAGTGCGGCGTCTACAACGGGGTTTAACTGTGCCCCGATGGAAGCTGTTTTTGTAGGGTCCATTGGCTGGACTTGGAATTTGACTATTTCATCCACTGGTTTAAAAGAGGTGGACTTGGATCTTTTGTCAAGTATCACGTCGTCCCTGTCCACTGTGGAGCGCAGCACAGTTAATTCCTCGGCCGCGAGGGCTTCGGATAATGCCTCGAGGGCCAGTACAGCTGTTTTGTTTTCGGCGCGGAGTGCTATGTCCGGATCACTAGCTAGAGTGATGATTCCATTGGGCCCGGGCATTTTGAGCTTCATGTACCCGTAATGGGGTATGGCTTGGAAGATCGTGAATGCCTCCCGCCCTAGAAGGGCGTGGTATCCGCTACTGAACGGGGCCACTTGGAATGTGATTTCTTCGGACCTATAATTCTCCGGCGTGCCGAATACCACATCTAGTGTGATTTTCCCAGTGCATCGTGCCCCCCGACTGGGGATGATTCCTCTGAAGGTCGTGCTGCTTTGTTCAATGCGGTTTCCGTCTATTTCCATTTTTTGAAGAGTCTCCTCATAGATGAGGTTTAATCCGCTGCCGCCATCCATGAGCACTTTATTAAGCCGAAAGCCGTCCACTGTTGGTCTAAGGACCAAAGCGGCTGGTGCTCGGGCTGTTCGGAATTTAGGTTCGCCACTGGCATTGAAGGTGATAGCGGTGTCGCTCCATGGATTTATTGCTGCCACGTGGCAGACTTCGGCAAGGCTGTGGAGTGCTCGCTTACGCCTATTATTTGAGGCGAAGGTCTCGAAGACTGTCAATACTGTATTGTTGTTATCCACGGGATGGTGCTCTACGGTATTTTTAATGAGGAGATCCTCACCGCTCTTGGCTACCTGCTGGAGTACCCAACATGCTCTAAGGCTGTGTGTTGGTATGGTATCCGTTGTACTGTGAATTTTGCATGGCCCATTAAGCCATCCCTACAATACGGTTCCACGCCCTGTAGTGGGCTTTTGCTTCTTTGTAATTGGGTCGGGCGACTTGCGAGAGTGCACCCTTTTAGTTCGGACTGGGGGTTTTGTCAGAGCCGGAGCATCCCAAAATTTTGTTTGGGTTTTCCAGGCGCTTTCCATCGCACAGTATTTCCGTACTATGGCTGCCAAGCCAGCGAAGTGTGCTATGCCACGACGACTTATGGCGTTGAGGATTCCCTTGTCCGTGCAATTATTGTAAAAGAATGAAATTGCGTCTTCCTCGCGACAGTCCTTGACCTTGTTAATTACAAGGAGGAATCTGGCCCAATAGTGGTGTACTGTCTCCTGGGGCTCTTGTCTAATGTGGGAAAGATCGTTTATATCTGGGTGGGTTGGTGGATTTAAGTCCGAACCTTGACCCGATCTGAGACCCAGGGTCGGAGGAGTTTCCCATCTTGGAAGTTCGGGCTCCGGGATGTTGCCCGATGGGTCTGGCCCGCTGCCTGATTCTAGGTTCAGGGTTTGGGCGATGTCCTCTCGTAGACGGGTATCCGGATCAGAGAGCTTGGGAATCCGGACATAGTTTGTCCTCAAGATAGAGGAAGAATCGCCGCATTGCTCCTCCACCACCGCTATCTGATGGGTGACCGGCGGGGAGTTAATCTCCCTTTGGTCGGGTTTAAGCCCAATCTGATCATAGTCTGTAGCGACTCCCAAAGCGGCGATGCAATCCAAGAGCTCGTTCAAAGAAGAGACCTCTATTAGATCCAACTGCTCGGCGAGTCCCGAGCTGACGTGGAGGCTGTTTTCGATGACCCGAGAAGTCATCGTCGGCGTAGCGGCCGAACAGATGGTCATGACGAAACCGCCTAGTCGGAGAGTTTGGCCTACAGCCAGGGCTCCCCCAGTAGTGATGTTGTCCTTGACAACGAGGCGAGCCATCCAGCCTTATGATGACGGCACGGTGGAACTCTCAATGAAAGCACCAATGTCGGTGTCAAAACCGGCGGATCTCGGGTAGGGGGTCCCGAACTGTGCGTCTAAGGCGGATGGTAACAGGAGGCGAGGGACACAATGTTTACCCAGGTTCGGGCCCTCTCGATGGAGGTAATACCCTACTTCCTGCTTGATTGATCTTGATGATATGAGTATTACAAGAGTTGATCTACCACGAGATCGTAGAGGCTAAACCCTAGAAGCTAGCCTATGGTATGATAGTTGTTGTCCTACGGACTAAACCCTCCGGTTTATATAGACACCGGAGGGGGCTAGGGTTACACAGAGTCGGTTACAAGGAAGGATATCTACATATCCGTATTGCCAAGCTTGCCTTCCACGCCAAGGAGAGTCCCATCCGGACATGGGACGAGGTCTTCAATCTTGTATCTTCATAGTCCAACAGTCCGGCCAGAGGATATAGTCCGGTTGTCCGAGGACCCCCTAATCCAAGACTCCCTCAGATGGTGTGGAGATCATCACCACGGGCCATATGAATATGGAGGAGAAAATCCTCGATCCATACCGCAAGGTCTGTTGTCCCATCATATGATTCAATATTTATGGGTTTAAACCCTTCCCGGAATTCATGGCCATTACTTCGTCAGTGAAGCAAATAGGGTGTGCGGTGCCTCTACATTGGGCCACATCGCGACGTAGCTCCGATGGAGTCCGTCTGTGGTATTCGGCCCGGGCGTGACTAGGTTTGTTACGTCTGAATAGGTAGCCGTCATCTCGCGTCGGGGCACGTCCTCGCGATCCATAGATCGATCTAGCATGTCCTGCCTTATTCTCCAGCTTTTGCCGTAGGTCATAGGTATGTCCCCGAGCTGTTTTATCTTTGCCTTTACGGTGAGGTGGAGCGGGCTGGTGTTCGGCTTGAGTTGCCGCCTTGTCCCGACCACGTGGTGGTCGGTCAGCCGCATTGCGCGATGATGGTGTGGGCTCCAACGCCTCATCATCGAACTGAGGTAGCAATTTGCGCTGCGGGTAACTTTTGGCTGGGCGCTTAGGACCGTATTCCTCGGCTGCCAGGACATCAGTCCATCTATCGTTTAGCAGATCTTGATCAGCTTGAAGCTGTTGATGCTTCTTTTTCAGGCTCCTCGCAGTGGCTATTAGCTGTTGCTTAAATCGCACCTATTTGAGAGGTTCCTCGGGCACGATGAAATCCTCGTTGTCGAGGCTTGCCTCCTCCTCGGAGAGCGGAGAGTAATTATTGTCCTCCGCATCTTCGTCTATGGCCTGTTCGTCCGGGCTAACTTGCCCATCTTCCCGTTCGTCCTGTTCGGAGGTTGCCGCAACGGGGTCTTCATTATCTCCGGGACCGTCCGGAGTGTTATCTTCTCCCGTGGCAGTGTTGTTGTCTTTGCTGCGGCGTGGTTTAGAGCGGCGCCGCTGACGCCGGCGCTTTGGCTGTGTACCAGGAGGTTTATCCTCAACTAGATCTTCCTTGTCATTGCCGCTATTCTCTTTGGGTGTATCCACCATGTATACGTCGTACGAGGAAGTGGTCGTCCAATGTCCGGTAAACGACGGATTTTGGGCCTCTTCTCCTGCATCGTCATCCATGTCGTCGATGTCTTCAAAGCCGTAATCGAGCGTGTCGGTTAAGTCCTCGATAGTGGCTATGAAGTGGGCGGTGGGTGGGAAACGAAATTCTCCGTCATCAGCCTCCAGTTCGAACCGGATATAATTCGACTGTGAGTCATGTCGGTGTCAAAACTGGCGGATCTCGGGTAGGGGGTCCCGAACTGTGCCTCTAAGGCCGATGGTTAGCAGGAGACGGGGGACACGATGTTTACCCAGGTTCGGGCCCTCTCTATGGAGGTAATACCCTACTTCCTGCTTGATTGATCTTGATGAATATGAGTATTACAAGAGTTGATCTACCATGAGATCGTAATGGCTAAACCCTAGAAGCCTAGCCTGTATGACTATGGTAATGAGTATATCCTTTCCGGACTACACCCTCCGGTTTATATAGACACCGGGGGGATCTAGGGTTACATAGAGTCGGTTACATAGGAAGGAATCTTCATAGTCGGTCGCCAAGCTTGCCTTCCACGCCAAGGAGAGCCCAATCCGGACACTGGTACGGTCTTTGGCCTTCGTGTCTTCACAGCCCATCAGTCCGGCCCATTGATAATAGGCCGGACGCCCTAGGACCCCTTAGTCCAGGACTCCCTCAGTAGCCCCTGAACCTGGCTTCAATGACGAGGAGTCCGGCGCGCAGATTGTCTTCGGCATTGCAAGGCGGGTTCCCTCTTTTCCGAAATCCAAGATAGTCTTCGGACGTGATGATAGTATCCAGACCTGTCACGCACACCATACACAACCACCGAGAGAATATAAATTTTACACGAGTCCAATCCACTGACAAATTTTTGTAGCATGGACATCACATCCGACAGGTCATAATTCCGGACCGTTTTATGCCCGACGCTCCACGTCCCGAGACGTGGTTGCCATTGGCACGTCCTGTCAAAGCAGAGATTGTGTCCCCTTATCGTGGGATTCTCATCAATGCGGGCATGGGTAACCCAACCGTGCCGTTTACACGGGCCTTGGGAATAGGCGAATTCTAAGGCGAGTGGGGAGGCGTTCAATAATTACTGCCTTTATAAGGGGATGAGGACTCCCTCTTCTTCTCCCACGCCTTCTCTCTATCTCCGCCCTTCCAATCTCGAGCTCCAGCGCCCAAGTTCTCATCTCCTTTCCACTCGAGCTAGCACTCAACCATGTCCGGATCCGGAGGTCAGGGCAAGTGGATGGTCTCCTCCGTCAAGGAGGAGGACATTACCGAGCTTTGGGCGGCCGGATACTTGGTGAAGGAAATCGCCCACCGCCTGCCGGCCGAGGGACAAGTTGTCCCCACGCCGGAGCCGAAAGAGAGGGTTGTATTCATCCCTCATTTCTTCCGCGGACTAGGGTTCCCTCTCCACCCTTTCATCAGCGGGCTGATGTATTGTTACGGGATAGATTTCCACGATCTGTCCCCGAACTCCTTCCTCAACATCTCGGTGTTTATCATCGTGTGCGAGGCCTTCCTCCGCATCCAACCCCACTTTGGGCTGTGGCTCAAAGTTTTCAACGTGAAGTCGAAGGTGGTGGATGGCAAGCATGCACAGTGCGGAGGAGCCATGGTGAGTAAGCTGTCCAATGTCTCCTGACCGAAAGGCACTTTTGTGGAGATAGTAAAGGAGTGGCAGAAACAGTGGTTCTACATCACGGAACCCCGCGGCACCACCTGGGCCGCAGCTGCCGAATTCCGCTCCAGCGCTCCCATGCGACTCACCTCCTGGGTCGAGAAGAGTCCGAACTGGTGTTCGCCCGACGAGCTGATTGCGCTGCAGACGCACGTTCAAAATATGATAGCCAAGAGCATCAAGCTTGTCGATGTAATTCAGGTGATGCTGGTTCGTCGGATCCTCCCGTGCCAGCGTAGAGGCCGCCCTCTGTGGAAGTTTAATCCAAAGAAGCACCAAACCCTGGTGAGGCTCTTTGAAACCACTCACGAGGGTGCCTAGAGGTTGCTCTTTAAGGGCAACGAGAAACCGCCGACCACAGATTCAGGCCGTGGGCACGACATTAAACACCCCGCCGGTGAGGTATGTTATTTTTAACGCATCCCCTACTTGCTTGTTTTGAGGATGATGTTTGAGCTTTTATCATTGCTTTCTCGGGATTTGATGGAGAGGGCGAAGCGGATCCAGTGTTCGGCTCCGCTGCCTGAAGAACCGGTCATCCCGCGTCTGGCGAAGATGCTGGTGCCGGCACCATATAAGGCGCCGGAGAAGAAGGCCAAGAAGAAGGCCAAAGGGGCCAAAAGTGGCCCCCGTCGCAAGGGTGCTTTGGATGTGACGTCCGAAGATGAAGAAACCCATTCCTCCGTCCCTGAGGACGATGACGAGGAAGAGGAGGAGAAGAAACCTCCCCCTGAGGAGGGATAGAAGAAGAGGGCGGCTTCCACGAATCTGGAAGCGGGAACGCCCAAGAAGGGGCAGGGCGCCCTTGCGGTCAACACCGCGTGGGATGTTGATAGCAGTCCGGAGCGACGCCTCCGCACTAAGCCTCGGGCCGCATCGTAAGTACTATGACTCATGTATACAAGTGTACCTGGCCTCTTCTTTTTATTGTTTTGACGTGGGTAATTGTGCTATTGTAGTCCGGCCCGTGACAGTGTTCAGCGATCCTCATCTGGAGGTTCGTTGGATCCGGCGGAAATGGCCAGCATGTTGCCGCGCCCGCTTATTCCCCCAGGGCCAAGGACGACACCGAAGTGTTGTCCCGGAGGACTGCTCTGAGCCGCGGAGGGGCCCAGGACGCTGTCCAGGAGGTGCCGCGAGCCGAGACCTCCGCAGCCGGACACATGGGGGAGCCGATCCTCATAGAGACTGGCCAGGAGGGACGTATTCAGTTCGGCCCTCAGCCGAATACGATTCCGAAGACCAATACGGCCCCGGAATCCGGCGAGCACCCTCCTCCGAAGGAGGGAGGTGCGCCAATTCCATCGGTGGCCCCTGTCCAACCAGGGGCACCAGATAACCTGATGGAGGCGCTACAAGGCGCCTCCATTGTGGACGAGCACCGTGTCCTTATGGGTACGGTGATCCAGAAGGTTCAGTCCGTCAAGAGCTGACTAAACGAGGCCTGCAACAATCTGTTGACAGGTTTTGAGGTAAGTCTCGTAGCAAGAGAACACCCCGTGCTGACAGTAGCCCCTGAGACACTGTCCGGTGTTCGGAAAGAAAGGCCGGACAGAGGATCAACCCTTTGTAGGAGACTAACTTGATATGTATGAATGAGCAGGCGTCGCTGTTGGCCGCGACCTCTCATGCTGCCGAAGTCTCTGAACTGAAGCAGAGGTTGGAGCGAGCCGACAACAAGCTCGGCGAGGTGAAGATGCAGCTCCAGGAGAAGCAAGGTGAGTGACGACTACTTTTGTATTCGGAAAGGATAAGCGGTGAGTATTGACCGGATTGTCATAATATGTGTAGGTGTGGCGACTGAGGTCGAGGCCTTGAAAAATGCCCTGGCCGAAGCCGAGGGGAAGGCTGTCCAGCAGCAAGCCGCCCGTAAAAAGCTCAAGGCCCGGGTCAGCGAGGTCCAGCAGGAGCTCCAGGACGCAGTGAAGAAGTGCGAAGCCTTGGAGCGCGAGGCGTCGGTTCAAGAGACCGAACTTACCAAGGCTCGCCAGAGCGCGGAGACCGCACAGAATGAAGCCCAGGACGCTCTCCAGGAGATCCAGGAGGCCAAGAAGATTGCAGATTGTAAGGCTTTTATCATGCAAAGCAAGTATGCGGAGAGGAAGTGCCTTTTACTAACCCGAATTCGGAGTTGCCCAGGGGCTTTTGCGGATCTACCCCGCAGCGTGTCCGATGCCACGGAGTTCTTCCGAGCCAGAGAAGGGAATTCCACGAAGAAGCTGTTCTGGTCGTAGTATGCTGTGCCAGAACATCCGGTGTGCTTTGTCGATCAACTGAAGCAGTTGGTCGAGCTGCACAGGGTGGTCGAACTGGCCATGAAGGATTTGATAATCCAGTTGTGGCCAGCCGAAGCTATGCCTAGCAGCTATTTTGGCCTTGTGAAGCGGGTGGTGGAAGCCTGTCCGCAGCTAGACATCGTCAAGTGATCAGTCTGCATCGAAGGTGCCTGCATGGCCTTCGCCCGTTGCAAGATGTGGTGGGCAAAGATGGACGCCGTCGAGGTGGCCAGGCGGGCGCCAGAGGGCAAGGAGCACCGCACACCCGAGCGATATTTTGTGGATGTAGTAGAAGGGTCTCGACTTGCAGCAGCGCAGTGCGGGAAGGACATTGTTTTCGAATGAATACACTCGTGTTTTGTCCTTGCCTTGTATGATAAAAACAAAGCCGGTTTGTAATATAATGTTTGTTATGTTTTAATTGTTTCCTCCTGTGCGGCCGTGTTGTATGGAATCTGAGGGTTGGCCAGTCGTCGGCTTCTGCCCTCACGTAGGTAGTATGGAGGTGTTCGGGATGGAATCTAAACAATCTTTATCCAATTATATGGTCCTTGAAGGAGTTGTTTAGCACAACAAACCAGGCAATCAGACTATGCGGCTTAAACGCCCTCACTTAGCCATAGGAGTTTTATAATAAAACATGGGCGCAGCCCCTAGTATATGAACCAGAGTGCTGTCAGCGTCTGATCGGGAAGTACCGGTCCTTCGCGTAATGCAGAAAAAATCTCCAGCGATTTTCATCCTCTCGAACAGCTGACCGGCTCTCGCCACATCATGACAGTCATTTTTCGGCTTCTCTACTGAGGTGCTCATCCGGGTAAACCAGGGCACAACCGCGGTAGTTCTCCGTTTACTACCCTAGCCGATGTAGCGGAATGTAGGGTAGCAAGCACAGGAGCCGGGCAACCCAACTATTGACCAAAGACATGATTCGGAGCCAATGCATATAATGCTAAATTCGGGGTGCCGAACTTATCTATAAGAAGTGTTCGGACTTTGTTGCCGTATTATGGGGCGGCGAGGAGCCCCTGGCGAATATGAAACGTACTAAAGTGTACGGGTGCTAAAATGTAAGTAATTAATGGGAAAAGGAAAACAGAAAGAGAGCAGAGGTAATATCTGTGGCCTTTGAACCTGGGCCATGAACTATTTCCATTATAATTGGACTGATGTGTTAAAGCGCATCGATACAAATAGTGCGATAAACAACCGGCTTTTTAACATGCCGCCACCGAAGGCAAGCTGCGTGTGAGTCCTGAAAATAGGTAGAGTAATTGTTAAATTGACCTCTAGAGCTTCTCCTGTATGCCTGTGCTTCGCGCCGTTCTGGTGTACTTATCCTTGGACAGGACCAGCAATCAGGCCCTCGAAGGAGGCCTGTGTAAAACCTGAGGAGGGGAGAGGAAATAGCTAAGGTGTATGTGAGTCCGGGATCGGTCTAGCTGAACTATAGATCACAAGCTAGCTGTGCCTCCGTCGATGCCCATGGAATTTCGAGTGCGTAATTATGTACGCTTGGCACGAATGCCACTACCTCATCGGGACTGGGACAGAGGTCGAATTGCTAATCGAGCTCTTGACGAGCCGAGCTATCCTGTTACAGTGTAGTCCGGACCCTCTTAATGATGTCCAGGGGCTCGGCAGCCGGATTATGGTGCTGCTTGAGAAGGCCGCTCTGTACCTCTGCTGCCAAGGCGGCGGTGTGCTCTTCTGTACGGAGGGAGCGTTCCGTGTTTCCACTGACTGTTATGACGCCGCGTGGACCGGGCATCCTGAGCTTGAGATAAGCATAGTGTGGTACCGCGTTGAATCTTGCAAACGCGGTTCGTCCGAGCAGTGCGTGGTAGCCGCTACGGAAGGGGACGATATTGAAGATTAGCTCTTCGCTTCGGAAGTTGTCCGGGGAACCGAAGACCACTTCCAGCATGATTGAGCCCGTACAACGGGCCTCTATGCCTGGTATGACTCCTTTAAAGGTAGTCTTTGTGGGTTTGATTCGTGAGGGGTTAATGCCCATCTTGCACACTGTATCCTGATAGAGCAGGTTGAGGCTGCTACCCCCGTCCATTAGGACTCGTGTTAGGTGAAATCCGTCGATGATTGGGTCGAGGACCAGTGCGGCCGAACCGCCATGGCGGATACTAGTTGGATGATCTCGACGATCGAAGGTGATCGGGAATGACGACCACGGGTTGAATTTTGGGGCGACTGGCTCTACCGCGTAGACGTCCCTGAGTGCAGGCTTGCGCTCCCTTTTGGGATGTGTGTAGCATATATCATGTTCACCGTTTTGACTTGAGGGGGTAATTTCTGCCGGGGCTCTTCGTCTTCGTCCTCACTTTGTGATCCCTTTTCCTTGTTCTCGGCATTTAACTTGTCAGCCTGTTTAAAAACCCAACAATCTCTGTTGGTATGATTGGCTTGTTTGTCTGGGGTGCCATGTATTTGGCACGGACGGTCGAGTATGTGGTCCAAGCTGGATGGTCTTTCAGTGTTCCTTTTGTAGGGCTTCTTCCGCTGACCGGACTGGGAGCCGCTGAATCCGGTGTGAACCGTAGTGTCATCGGTGTTAACGCCATTGCTTCGGCGTTTGTGTCTATTGCACCGGAGCTTGCTGGTGCTGTTTTTGGCCTCGGAGGGGCCTGCCTCGCTGGCTGTGTTTTTGCTACACGCCAGCCAGCTATCCTCACCCGCGCAAAAGCGGGTCATGAGTGTCGTGAGGGCTGCCATGGATTTCGGCTTTTCTTGGCCGAGGTGGCGGGCGAGCCATTCGTCACGGATGCTGTGTTTGAAGGCCGCTAGGGCTTCGGCATCCGGACAATCAACGATCTGGTTCTTTTTGCTTAGGAACCTAGTCCAAAATTTTCTGGCAGATTCTCCAGGTTGTTGAACTATGTGACTTAAGTCATCGCCTTCTGGTGGCCGGACATAAGTGCCTTGGAAGTTGTCAAGAAAAGCTTCCTCCAAGTCCTCCCAGCTGCCGATGGAATTTTCGGGCAGGCTATTTAACCAGTGTCTAGCTCGTCCTTTTAGCTTTAGTGGGAGGTATTTGATGGCGTGGAGATCGTCTCCTCGGGCCATATGTATGTGGAGAATAAAATCTTCGATCCATACTGCTGGATCGGTTGTTCCGTCGTATGATTCAATATTGATGGGCTTGAACCCCTCGGGGAATTCATGATCCAGCACTTCATCTATGAAGCAAAGAGGGTGTGCGGCGCCTCTATATTGGGCCGCGTCGCGGCGCACCTCTGATGAAGTCCGCCTGCGGTTATCGGCCCGGGCGTGACTAGGTTTGTCACGTCTGAATAGGTAGTCGTCATCCCGAGTCGGAAAGCGTCCTCGCGATCCGAAGATTGATCTGGTGTGTCCTGCTCTACTGTCCAGTTCGTGCCGAAGGTCGTATGTATAGTCTCGAGCTGTTTTGTCTCTGTTTTTGTGGGGCGGTGGGGCGTTCTGCTGTTCGGCATGAGTTGCCATTTTGTCCCGACCGCGGGGTGGTCGGTCCGCCACACTGTCTCGACCACGCGGTGGTCCTTCCGCATTGCGCGGGGGAGGTATGGGCTCCGGCGCCTCCTCATCGAACTGAGGTAGCAGTCTGCGTTTCGGGTAACTCCTGGCTGGACGCTTGGGGTCGTATTCTTCGGCTGCCAGGACATCGGTCCATCTATCAATGAGTAGGTCTTGATCAGCTTGAAGCTACTGCTGCTTTTTCTTCAGGCTTCTTGCAGTGGCAATTAGCTGGCGCTTGAAGCGCTCCTGCTCGAGGGGTGCCTCAGGCACGATGAAGTCCTCGTTGCCGAGGCTCTCCTCATGCTCGGAGAGTGGATGATAACTATCGTCATCCGGGTCGTTGGGCATGGCCGGTTTATCAGGGTTAACTTTCTCGTTGTCTTCGTTGTTTTCGGCGTCATCCGGAGTATTATTTTCTCCGGTGCCAGTGTTGCCGTCTTTTGAGCGACGTGGGTTAGAGCGGCGTTTCGGCCGCCGGCAGTTGGACTGTGTCTCAGGAGGTTTATTCTCAACTGGATCTTCTTTGTCATCGTCATCAGCTTTTTTGGGTGCATCAACCATGTACAGATCGTACGAGGAGGTGGTCGTCCAACGTCCCGTGAATGGCGGGTTTTCACCCTGCTCCTCATCGTCATCGTCGTCCATGCCGTCGATGTCTTCGGAGCCATAATCGAGCGTGTCGGTTAAGTCATCGACAGTGGTTATGAAGTGGGTGGCGGGTGGGAAGCAAAATTCTCCGTCGTCAGCCCCTAGCTCGAACCGGACATAGTTCGGCTGTGAGTCCCCCGCCAAGGACGGGTTTTTTAACGAGTTTAGCACGTTGCCCAGGGGCGAGTGTTGGAAGATGTCTGCGGCATCGAATTCAAAAATCGATAACCGATCCAGCTCGGTGTCTGCGGGCGTACGTGGTTCGGTACTTATACACTACAAAAAAATACACTTTCGTGATGATACGTGTTGGTCACAGTAGGTCGCGTTTTTTGTCATGCATGTACATCCATGACAAATTTATGACAGAATCAAGATAGTCATACCTGTGCTATCGTAAAAGTGTTCCATGACATTACCAAAATTATCATCACGGAAGTGTCCACTTCCATGACGATAAATCGCACGTCACAGAAGTGCTTTCGTCAAGCGTGACCGACACGTGGCATCCACCGTAACGGAACGCCGTTAAGCTATCGGGTCGGGTTTTGGATCCGATAACCCGTTAACAGCCCCGACCAATGGGGACTTTCCACGTGTAAAATCATCATTGGCTGGAGGAAACACGTGTCGGCTCATCGTTGGGACAGATGTCATCCACTCATTGGACATAAGCCGCCTATGATACGTCGACACGTGGCACGGCCCAACAGAGGCCCATTCCTGTGAAAAGGCCGGCCCGTTTGACTTGGTCAAAAGGTGGCGGGCCGGCCCATGGAAAGCCTGTTAATGGCTTGTTCGCATATACCCCATTTACAGCCCGCTAACCCAAGGCCCGTTACGCCCTATCCGAATTAGGCCCAGTAGCGTCATCTGGGCCATCCAATATGATTCCAGCCCGTTTTCACTTTTGGCCCATGTATGGCCCATGACGTCTTTCGGCCCATATGAGGCCCTATGTAACTCTTGGCCTATTAACGGCCCGTGGTGAAACTGGCCCGTAATGAACAGTGTATCACTTTACACCCATTAACGGCCCGTGGTGAAACTCGCCCGTAATGAACAGTGTATCACTTTATACCCATTAACGGCCCGTTATTCCGTTGGGCCGTTTCCAGCCCATGTTATCTTTCGGCCTTCTCAGAGCCCATTTATTCTTGGGCTCATTTCCAGCATTCGTTTATTTATGGCCCGTTACTGTAATTTTCTGCTTGTGGGCCAAATTCAGCCCGTGGTTATAGTCGGCCCGTTTGTGGTCCGTTAATACGTTGGGCCATTTTCATAGCGTCATCAAATACGGCCTATTAACGATGGCCCGTTATGGTCGGCCCATGAACGGACGATTCCAACTCTAGCCCGTTTACGGCCATAATGCGGTCTGTTTGGCCCATGTTTGGCCAATCGATCATACAACCCGTATAAGGACAATTGATGATACGGCCCACAGAAGGCCCATTGTTTCTACGGCCCATAGAAGGCCCATTGTTTCTACGGCCCGTAGAAGGCCCACTGTTTCTACGGCCAGTAGGAGGCCCAGTGTCACTACAGTAAATATTAGCCCATGGTTATTGTGGCCTAGTTTTAAAAAATAGGTTATTGCAGCCACTAGCTAACCGCGGAAAAAGAACTGCAATGACTACAAGCAAACAAATAAACAAGACAACAAGGAAATAAATAAATAAGCAAGCAACTAACGCTAGGCTATCACGGCTATTACACATATTACATCCACTGGGCATCAAAGTTCGCCACCAGTGCAAATATAGGGAACAAAGCAGCATATCATATACACTGGTTGTCAAAGTTGGCGACCAGCGCAAATAAACGCCGCAGCAAAACAAATCCAGAACTGAAACCACTTCAGAAGATCTCAAGAAACAATATCCTGGGTACCCATAATGCTGGCAAGATGCTTAGCAAGCTTATTAACTTTCTCTTGTTTGGCGCTTAAATCCTCCAGCGCTTGCTGTTGCACCAGAAAATATGCATCTGAATTCTACAGGGACTTCCTCAGTCCTTCAGCTTCCTGTCGCAGCACATCTGATCGATGTCTTTCAACTTGAAGTTGAGACTCAAGAAGACGAACTGATTCAGGCAGCGAGTTCAAAGAGCTTGTGCCAGCAGTAGTGGCCAGTAACTCGAACACTACATTAAGACAGGACTTTTGGGTTCCCTCACTGTCGTCAAGATAGTTTTTATCAGCTTTCTTGGAGACCAACAGGGATGTCTCACTATCTTGAACCTTATCTGCATTACTTCCTTTACCATTGGATAACGCGGTACTGTTCTCCAATATTTTGTCCGCATTCTAAAAGAGAAACAAGCAGACACATCACATGTTTACCATGTTGTATATGAAACTCATTTTGGTAAATGAGTTCAGTAGTAAAGTGGACAGGATAACAGCATGAAACAAACATATATCTATGTACCATGGTCACTTTATGGTCTATATCATTCTAGTTTTTGTTGCCAAATCAAGATAGAGACACAGTTCAAATAATATTTGTTCAAGACAAAGCATAATAGACAGAATAGAAGTGTGGGTAACTATAGAGCAATAACAACACTTGTAATGTGCATGACATGAGAACATAACTGTTTATTCAATTGAAACTGAAATCAACATAGAGCAGGTTACAACAGCAAACCAGTTAAAGAAACAGGTTTAAAACTTACCTGTTGCGCCATTGGAGTTTCAATTCCATCCTTCAAATTTGAAAATAGTTGGTATGAGTAAATACAGTAATGCAAGAGCAAAGGAGTATGAACCATAGCTACAGAACCTGACCTGAGAACAAATCTTCTTCTCCTGTAAGCGTTGAGTTGGGATTCGGAGTGGTGGTCCTCGTGCTTTGGGCACTGCAGTTCCCTTACTAACTGCTCGTGTTTGGGTGCTCTGTGGTGGAGACGGTGCTGTGTCAACTGGAACTGGGTTACTATCTGCCGGGGTTGGGGTTAGAAGGGGTGTAGCTGGTTCTCTGTCCAACTGGGTAGGGGTACAATCTGCGAGAGTCTGGGTTATTTGTGGTGGATTGGTCCTTGGGCAAGTACAACCGTGGTTCTATCTGCATCAACTGGTAGCACTACCTTTTCTGAAGACCGTGTTGTTACTCCCTTAGATACTGCCATCATGCTCTCCAATTCAAATGGCTGATAAGCAAGAAAAGTAATTGAAAGTATAGATATTGTATGATAGACAGGTGCAATGGATAGTGGGGAATAAAAGAGGGCATGAAATAATTCATATTTATGTTGTCTAACCAAACAGGATAGCATGACACAATTTCACATATATGATGGCTAACTAAACAGGATAGCATGACACAATTTCACATTATGATGGCTAACTAAAAAAGATGGAAAGACATAGTTCAAAATATGAGACTATGTAAACAGGATGACATGACATAACTATATAATGTGTTTATTAAATAGGTTGGCATGCCATAATTCACATACATTCACGGATAGAATGCCATAATTCAAAATATGATGACTGTAAACACTAAACAGGACGAGATGATATAACTATATGATGTCTTTATTAAATGGGTTGCCATGATATAATTCAAATATATGATTTATATAGTAAGCAAGTAAGCAGATGACAATCCATATATGATGTAAAAACTAAGCAATGCAAGACAACATGCATGACATGGGTAATATAACCCTGCCAAGTTTGAGCATAGACCTCAGGGGGAAATAGGACTGGTCGTTAGTCTCTGAATCCTCCTCTGAGGAGCTCTCTGTAACCAGCAAGATGTCTGCTTCAGCAGGTAGCATTGTCTGCTCTGAATACCTTGTTTTCACTCCAGATACTTCCATCACCGCTTCAAATGGCTGATGCACAGGAAGAGTAGTTGAATATACAAACGTTGTCGACAAATGGAACACGTAATACAAAAAAATTGATAGCATTATATAATTCACATACATGATGATTGGCTAAACAGCATGGCATTGCATAATTCACATATATAATGCCTTTGCAACAAGATAGCATTGTATAATTCACATATATAATGTCTTGCAACAAGATGGCAATGCATAATTCACATATATGGTAATTAGACACTGAACAGGTGGCATTCACACAAAGCATGTCTAAACTAATCAAATGACATAGCAATGCGAGACACCATACGCATGATATGAGCAACATAACCCTGCCAAGTTAGAGCATACACCTCGGGGGGAATAGGACTGGTCATCTGTCTCTGAATCCTCCTCTGAGGAGCTATCCGTAACCAGCGAGATATGCGCTTCGTCGGATAGCATAGTCTGCTCTGAAGACCTTGTTTTCACTCCAGAATTTGCCATCACCGTGTCAAATGGCTGATGCACATGAAGAGCAGTTGAATGTACTAACATTGTTGACAAATGTAATATGTAATGAAAAAAAGGATGGCCTGATATAATTTACATATAAGATGACTGGCTAAGCAGGATGGCATTGCAAAATTCACATATATGATGCCTGGCTAAACAAGATGGCGTTGCATAATTCACATAAACGATGAATAAACTAAACAAATGGCATTCGCACAAAGGATGTCTAAACTAAGCAGATGACATATTTGATGTATGAAGTAAGCAATGCAAGACACCATATGCATGATATAACCAACATCAGCATGCCAAGTTAGAGCGAAGACCTCAGGGGGTAAATAGGAGTTGTCTTCTCCTTCTGAATCCCCCTCAGAACAGATATCTTCCTCTCGATTACAATCCGAAATGCGTGGAGGGGGGCTGCCTTTGCGCCTACCATGGAGCGACGTCTGCATGAAATTTTATTGCCACGCAAGGCTCGTCTCTTTTGCTCTACATGTTCAGTTCCATTGTTTACAATAACTGTCATGCATAGGAATAAAACATAGTGAGATTATGTAAGGAGTGCAAGCAGAAATCCAGAGTGATGGTAGCAACCTGTGGATAGACCCAAAACCAATAATAGTAGGCAGATAATGGCTTCAATTAAAAAATACAGATAATGGCTTCTTTACTGTTTGTTTCCCACCTAACATGAAACTCATAGTAGACACCAGAGATTAACCAGATAGTAGATAGATACTATTGATAGCGGCCCCGATATGTACGCCACAACCATTTAAAAACTCAAGTTTGACCATTAGTTTGGAGCTGACTCAGAGTCTAATCGGCGAACAGGACGATAAAGTAGCATGTAATATTAAGCGATGCATAACGTAAGCAGACACGAAAGAGTGCGACCTCTCTTGCGGACCCGTGTAGTCCTCGAGGTCATCTGCTCGGTTGATGATGGTAATGCAGTTTTCATGGCTGCAGCGGCGGGGAAGAAGATCTGAGGCGGCGAAAGACGGTCTGGAGGCCGGATCCCTGCTGTGCTGTACCCTTCTGTCGTTGGAGCAGCTGAGCTGGGGTGGACGACGGCGCAGCAGGAGCGGGACAAACCACGCAAGGTTTTCTTTGACAACTATCTGTAAGAGAAGTAATATTGTAAGGGCTCGTTTGAATTGGAGGATTCCAACAATGCAGGGATAGGAAATAGACAGGAATAGGATAGGAATGCACGTGCAAAACAGAGAATTTAAATACACAGGATTTTTGCCAATCTGGGTGTTTGATTCACAACAATTGGAAGATCACGGGATGCAAAGAAGCATGGTGAGATTAAGTCAAACCACAAGAAAATGTACGGTTATAATGCTATTATGCTACTATCTCTTAGTCTTGTGCTTCATGAATAGGAATTTGAAAAGGAGGACAAGTGAAAATTAAAATTCCTACGTTTTTTATTTCATGGAGACACTAAAGGAACAAATCCGTGTGCTCAGTGGACAATATATATAACATGTAGAGTAAAAAAGAGATGCAACAAGTGTACAACCACTTTGGCGAAGCCATGTCGATCTCAGCGTGATTGGGTTGGCCGGTGAGGATGCTCCGGCTGACTTTGCTGTCGGAGGAGGGGAAGAAGATCTTAGGCGTCTGGAGATGGAGCCCGAGGTACTGCTCCGCTGTGATGGAGGGTTTCGTCGTTGGAGCACCTCCGGTGAGTTGTACGACGCCGAGGCTGAAGCAGGACAAGAGAGACAACGAACAACGTTAACCTGAGTGGAATTCTAATAGCATCTCCAATACATGACGTAAAATACATAACCACAAAGTGCTAGATGTAAAATACATCAGCCGCTCATCTCTGAACTTAACTGTCAAAACTGAACTTACTTGTCGAAACTGAACTTAACTGTCGAAACTGAATTTTGTTGTCGAAACTGAACGCACTAGCAAGGTGAGGCTACACGTCGGTGACTGACTTTTTCATCTCTCGTCAGTAGATTTTGCAGCCGTTGGATACGAAATCAAGGGCTTGCGGTTCATCTTCAACCTCCACCCCCCCTGAGCCGCCAGACACCACCGGCCAAACAGCAGCCCCCCGCCGCCCGTGGCCGGCGGTGCGCCGCCCCGCCCGCCCCGAAAACACTCCCCACCGCCGGTCCGCCGCCGCCCCGGCCATCCCTCTAGGCCCCCCGTGCCGAGCTTTTTCTCCGGCGATCCCCACGCCACCGCCCCGCCAACGCCCCGCCACCGCCGGCGACCACCGCCCCATCCTGAACCCTAAGAGAGATAGTGGGGTACCTCTTCG
>NC_057802.1:14596011-14601237 GCF_018294505.1 Triticum aestivum | reverse complement strand
CTGACCCAAAAGTCGATTCAGTCGACTGAAATGTAGCTCAATCGGAGCAGCATCGCAAGCAAGAGCAAGAGCGAGAGCAGCAGCGCGAGCAAGAGCAATAGCAAGAGCAGACCAGGCAGGGGACCGAGAGCAAGAGCAGAGCAGCAGCGCGAGCGAGAGCTAAAGCAGCAGCAGCTCCTACTGATGTGGACGTCACCGCCGAGGGAGCGACGCCATGGAGGAAGTGGCCGGCGACGCCGCCGTGGATGGAGTCGCACCGTGTCGGCTCGGGACCGAGCACCGGCAGCACCGTGAGATCGAATCAAGAAGAAAATGCGGCGATTAGTGTACAACCTCTTTGGTGGCGCCGATTAGGCCGCAGCTTCATCCGAGGAAACGGTGATGATGATGCTCTTCCGGTGGTGCAGGTGAAGACGACGGTGTGGGAATGGAGGTGGCGCGAAAGACGAGGGGAACGTCGGGGCAGCTCCTTGGAGGTGGAGGACGGGGTGGCTGAGCCGGCGGGACGATGAGATCGACGACGGATCCTCATCCGGTACGGTGGATGAGGGACGTCGAGGTGTTGCTGTGGACGATGTCGTCGGGGAAGAGGCTCCGGCTGGGTGGCGGACGGAGTAGGCTGTGGGGTTTCGTCGCGGGTTTTCGTGGCCTCGGTGTATGAATGGGTGGGCGGATGGGATGGCAGTGGGGAACCATGGCTTAGAGACGCGCTTGTCCGAAATGTGGGGTAAGTTCCGAAAGTACCCCCACCGATTTGAGGCGGTTCTTTCGGTTCAGGGGTACCACGGGCATTTCGCGTGTCGGGATTTCACAGGAGGTGGGAGTTTTCGCGCGCGTTGTAATTTCGGAATAGCAAGGCGCGGGTTGAGATGGAGGGAGTTGTCAGAGCACAACGAGACAAAGATATATCTTAAATATTTCGGGCTAACAAGGCGCGGGTTGAAATTTCCGGACAAGCCTAACGTGTACTGTACCAAATCAATGCGCACTACAAATGTCATTCAAAACTTTGAATTCATGTTATGTTCAAGTAAAATATTTCGCTACGTGTATAATGCATTCAACCTACTACTCAAATGAACGTTTTAGTGGATTCCAAACGTATATACTACCGCTTCAATATGAACTAAAATTGAATTCGTTTCTCTATTTGAATAAGATCTACAGTAATGATTGTTGTGAAGTCAAAGCATTTGAATTCGTTTCTCTGTTTTAATAAGATCTACAATCATCATTATTGTCAAGTTAAACCATCGTTTGTGTATTATTTTCACAGCACACCACATGATTAGTCTCGAGTTACATATGAACTATGTGTACTATATGAACTCGAACTAGATTTTTTGAATCCACTTTATTTTGATTTCAAATCACATTACGTTTCTAGCTCTAGCTAGATCTTCATAATCTAAACCATGTCTCATATGTATAAAGTGTTTATCACATTATGTATGGTGCCCCGCCCCCTACGCCTACAAGTATTTAGATGTGAGTTGCAAACACCACACATTACCACAAATTCAAATAAAATGTGAGAATGTTCGATATATAGTATTGTTTAGATTGTTCGATATTTAGTTGTAAGCTGCAAACGCCACACATTATCACAAATTCAAATAAAATGTGAGATTGTTTGATGTATAGTATGGTTTAGATTGTTCGGCATTTAGCTGTGAATTGCAAACGCCATGCATTATCACATTATGGTATAACATGTGCACAGCACGTGCATCACCGCTATATTCATGCATGCAATGTTTAAAACACTATGATCTCCTATTCAAATATATGAATCCGCTTTCATATCAAATTATGATCTTTGTTAGTCTCTTACACCCACACAATCCTCTAACCTTTGTAGCTACCACTAACTTTCTCTCGTGCATGCACACGCCCTCCTCGCCCTTCCCCTCCCTCGGCAATCTATCCACCGGGCACATTGATTTTTCTCTTCAGGTCGTTCTCCTAGAGTCTCCACAACTCCTTTCCGACACACACCGATCGATAAACCTCTCCAGCGATGCCTGCCTACAACATACACACACACCTTCAATCTCCTCCTTTATGTGTCCTTGCCTCGTGTTTCTCATACGGTCAGACACACATGTAAACTCTCGCCCCTCTTTTCATCGATCTCACAACCGCACACTCCTCCCCCTATCTAGCTAGTAGTTGGGCCTCTCGCACCACCTCCTAGCTCCATTCTCTCTGTCTATCCGTCTCGCTGGGCCTTATTTGCCTCTAACAAATGGACGTACACCGACCGATCTCTCGCTATACATATAGCTAGCTAGGTCCTTATAACTCGTTTTTACCCACACGTCAATCGATCTACCTCATTAGTTGTGTCTCTCCCTTCCTCCGACAAACAACAATTGATCTACCGATCTAGTTAGGTTTGCTTACCAAACACATGGTTCCCCTTCATCATCCATGGATGCGTCCCGACAGATCTATCACGCACAGGCACACACAGAAACACATCCCCACTCTTATTGATAACATTGCAGTTCCACCCTCAGTTTGTCTAGTAGGCCTCTCCCACCATCTTCGAGAAGCAACTCCATCACCCATCCAGCACTCTACCCCTCTCCCTCCCTCTCCCTCCCTCTCCCTCTCTTTGTCCCATCATATTTCCCGTCCTTCAGTTATGTATGGATGTCGACCGATCTCCCTCAAGACATAGCTGGGTCTCTCCTTCTCAACACATATACGAGTCCTTCTACCTCTATAGTTAGGCCTCTGCCTACCCCTCCCCCCACCCCCTCCCCCCCACACACACCGATACATCGAGCGCTCTAGTCATGTCTCCCTGCCACACACAAACTTGACATGTGCCCTCTAACGTTCCGGTAGGCCAGTCGCCCTATATCTTTGACTTGCACACACACACAATTTCGATGGCTCTCTTCATCGATGTCGCACCCACCCACTTGATCCTCTCTTCGACTCTATCGATAGCTATGACCCATCCCTCTCTTCTCGTGGATTGCCCGACCCTCTATGTATGATATGGATAGGCCTCCATTTCACACACATTGCATGCAAAATTTTGTTTGAGATGTCATCGACACATATTCCCACAAATAATTCACGAAATCAATCCCCCACCCCACCCCCCACCCCAAAACAAAAAACACTCACGAACGCGGTTTGTATCTCTCTCACACACACACGTAGGTGGGGGACGTGCACGAAGAGAAGAGGTGCATGCATGGCGCACGTACTCCCGTCTCTTTCCCAACCACACCCGCGCAGGCACACGGTGGAGCTCATTTCTGTACCAAAAAGGCAGCCCACGTGGTAATTTGGCACGTGTACTGGTTGTCCACTTGGTGGAGGGAGGATCGTCTACCACGGGTGAACAAACAAATTGCGACTTGACGTGTTATGTTAAAAAAAGAGGCAAACCATGTGGGGCCTACCTTAGAGGCAAGGCTCTATACACTGGAGTACTTTTGATGTGTCCCGTCAACTCGCAGAATGAGGAGAAGCTTGCTTAGTACGCCGTCTCCCCCGCCCACGGGCGCGGTGGCTCGCGGGATGAGGTGAAGCTTACTCCGCCTTACGCCCGCTCCCTCGCCCATGCGCGTGGTGGCTCGCAGGACGAGGAGAAAAATTTACTACTCCCTCCGTTTACTCCTCGTCCCTACTACCTTGGTTATAGAGATTATATCATATTGTTTGGAATATATATGTCCTTTAGTAGATTTCAATATGAACTACTTGTACATACTCCAAACAATGATGTATATAGACGTATTTTAGAGTGTAGATTCACTCATTTTGCTCCGTATGTGGCACTCTCCCTCGCCCCTCGACCCTCGGCCACGTGGTGGACGTGCAGCAATTCATTCGGTCTCATATAGCCAGAACGATATATACTGCACTACCATTATTGCTCGACTTCCCGAAGAGGCGAAGAGCCAATCGCAAGGTTAATATTTTGGAGATGCCAAGCGCAAGGTTATAGGAGACTGAGTAGTAGGTGCCGCGTCATTTATAAATAAAGTTTTTTTCTTCAGTGGCACGTACGCAATATGATAGGTTCATATGGAGAGAAAAGGAAACCGCTCCACTATATACATAGTCAGGACGGGCCAGCCTACACGGTTGCTTGCTGGGGTTGCTCTCTTCACACTCTCTCACACAAAATGACTGTGGCCACATCTCTAACATCCCGGCGGATCACGTCCGCTTGGGGAAGGGGTGGATGCTTAGTGTAGATGCGGTGGCCGTCGCCGACGGCGAAAACCCATTGTCGGCATGTCCCGATCAGGGGTCCCCGCCGTTCTCTCTCACAACCTTCGTCCCTTGCTCACTGCCGCGACGTGGGTAGTTGCCACCCCCCGCCGCCCTCCTCATGGTTGAGCTATGTCCCTCAGGTACAACTCCCTTTACAGCCGGCTTGCACCACTACTCTAGCTACCCACATCACTCCCTGTGGATATTTCTCTACTTCTTTGCCCCGCACATACCTCTACTGGCTTCTACGTACTGTATTTTTGATGAGTTTATGTCTCATCAACTAGTCCCAGTAATCTTATTCTAATCACGCTTCTTCAATTTCTTTGCCACAGGGATGCTCATCTCGATTTTGGTGAAACTGCACAAAATGATCCGATGGTCAAAAGGTTGCAAACTTCATTTATTAGGAAGCTCGAACGTTGCCAGCAAATTGAAGCCTGGTCAGGGTTCACGGTTCAAGGGCTAGGGACTGCATGGATCTTTTTTCTTTAGCTGCCTCTGTTCCAAAATAAGTGTCAACGTTAGTAGTAGTACAACTTTGTACTAAAGTTTGCACAAAGTTGAGACACTTATTTTGGAACGGAGGGAGTACATATTTGCTATGATTTGTCAATCATTGAGATGCAATAGCATGCATGCACTACTGGAATCAGCTACTTTGCCATCTGCCAGCTCTTTGCCGTCTGCTAGCAGACGGTAATGAAGCTCTTTGCCATCAGCTACCCAAAAGCTGACGGCAAAGAACTGGCTGATGGCAAAGAAAGTCTTTGCCATCAGCCAGTTCTTTGCCGTCCGCTAGCTGACGGCAAAGATTCTTTGCCGTCGGCTAGCTGACGGCAAAGAGGGAGGGGGCCCCACTGACGAGCTGTTTAAACAAAACTTAACGGCCCCCCTCTTTGCCGTCTGCTAGCGGACGGCAAAGAGCAAAAAAAGCGGACGGCAAAGGGGGCAGACGGCAAAGACTTAACATATCTAACG
>NC_057802.1:14587484-14594861 GCF_018294505.1 Triticum aestivum | reverse complement strand
CGACACCTCCCGAAAAGGTGTTCTTTGGCCTTCCAGAGGCCGACGGGGTCATATATTTGTGAATTATTAGTTAGGTCATATATATTTCGATTTATTTATGAAAAACATCATATATAATTGTGTTGATCGGGTAGTTTTAAATGTGCAGTTGTTTCATCGCTGCGAGGTTTGGTGTTCGACGACCTCGCCGTGCGTTTGACGAGCTCTGCCCCTTCGTTCGTGGGTGAGCACAAATGACATGTCCTCCTCCCCCATTAATTATTTGATCTATTCCGATGAAACTTGATAGCTAGCTATATATGTGTCTTGAATCATCAGTATGCGTAACCAATATGTGTCTCCCGTTCGAAAGCGTCATAGTTATAAATATGCATGCATTTGCATATTTATAACCTTGATTCTTTCGAATTGTCCAACGCTATCCATGGACAGCCCGAGTATGTTTAGATTGGGTTCGTTTTCCCATATGCTTTGCTCCGGATCCGACGCATAAATTTCGTCAGTGCCTCCCCTGTTGTTCTCCGGGTACACATCCTCTCTGTTTATTGCAGAGACGTGTATCAGGAGAACAGCGGGGAGGTGCTGCCGAAATTTTGCGTAGGATCCGGAGCATAGCATGGGAAAATGAACCCAATCTAAACATACTCGGGTGGGATTAGGACCTATCATTACCTATTAGAGTGTAGGTTGCATGGACGTAATAAAATTGACAAAGTAGATCAACTGATGAATATATACATGGTGAAATATATATATATATATATATGTGTTGTGTGTCTAGTAGCTCTGAAAGTCAAGATGAGTGATCGTGCGTGGATGTACACCGGTCACACTGGTCAGAACAAATGGAGCACTGAATGGTTCACAAAAACCAAGGGGTTTGTGCGAGCCGCATTTGCAAATGGCCAGAGGAAAACCTGGTGCCCCTGTTTACGGTGCGGCAATTGGGAAAAGAGGACAGAGGCTGAAATGGGCAAACACCTGCAGAAGAGTGGTTTTACGCCCGATTATACGGTGTGGAAATTTCATGGTGAGTCTGCCCAACGTGACCGAGCTGAGGTGGATCGTCGTCGCACCGACAAGCATGGTACCGGGATGGAAAACATGGTGCAAGACTTCGATGATGCTCGGGATTCAGACGAGGAGATGGAGGAATCTGCAAAGGCCTTCAATGAAATGTTGGAGTCTTCAAAACATCCGCTCCATGAGCACACTAAGCTTTGTCAGTTGGATGCCATCTCACAAGTAATGGCTCTGAAGGCTCAGTTCAACTTGGGCAGAGAATGCTACGATGCAATGATGACAGTATTTGGACGCTTTCTACCCAAAGGCCATGTAATGCCTGCAAACCTGTACCAGTCGGACAAAATCCTCCGTGCACTGAAGATGCCCTATGATAAGATACATGCCTGTGAGAAAGGATGTGTCTTGTTTAGGCTTGACTATGCGGACTTGAACTATTGTCCCATTTGCAAGTCTTCCAGGTATGTTGTGGTAGACAACGGTATGGGTGAGAAGACGCAGACCAAAATCCCCGTTAGTGTTCTTCGGTATATGCCAATCGTACCAAGACTTCAATGTCTTTTCATGGTCGAAGAGACGGCCAGACAGATGACATGGCACAAAATGGGCAAAAGAACCGAACTAGATGCAGATGGGAATCTGATGATTGTACACACATCGGATGGTGTTGCGTGGAAAAAGTTTGATGAATTACATGGTGACAAAGCGGCAGATCCGAGGCATCCTCGAGTCGGCATCAGCACGGATGGGTTCAGTGTGTTTGGTATGACGGCAGCCCAATACAGTTGTTGGCCCATATTTGTCTTTCCACTCAATCTCCCCCCCGGACAGGTTATGCAAAGAAAGAACATTTTCCTGACGTTGATAATTCCAGGGCCCAACTATCCGTGGAAAAATATGAATGTGTACATGCAGCCGCTTAAGGACGAATTGCAAGAAGCCTGGGATAATGGGTTCAAGACATACGACGCCTATAGCAAACGGAACTTCATAATGCGTGTCTGGTACATGTACTCGACGCATGACTTGCCAGCGTATGCGCTATTCGTTGGCTGGTGTGTGCATGGAAGGTTCCCGTGCCCCACATGCAAGGGAGCTCTTGACTTTCGTTGGCTTCAGGCCGGTCGCAAGTTTTCTTGCTTCGACATGCATAGACAGTTCCTGAATCCCCGCCATAAGTTCAGGAAAGACAAGAAGAACTTCATCAGAGGTAGAGTTGTCAAAAACTCTGCACCACCTGCATTGACAGGCCAACAGACCCTGGATCATTTAAACGCTCTCGAGCCAGATCCAGAGCGTCCAGGGTACTTCAAGGGGTATAATTCTAAGCACGCCTGGACTCACAAAACATGCTTATGGGATCTGCCTTACTTCAAAGACCTCCTTTGCCCACACAACATTGACGTGATGCACACTGAGAATAATATCGCCGAGACACTTTTTGGTACATTGTTCGGCATAGATGGGAAGTCAAAGGATAATACTAAGGCTAGAGTCGATCTGGAGGCGCTATGTGATACGCCGTTACAAAACATGAAAGAACCAAAAGGAAAGCAGAACAGGACGAAGCCAAAGGCATGGTTCAATCTTGGAAGGCCAGCTATGAGGGAAATTATCTTGTGGGTGAAAATGCAGTTGATGTTCCCCGATGGGTATGCAGCGAATCTAAAGAGGGGAGCCAGTCTTGATAAATTGAAGATATTTGGTCTCAAGAGTCATGATTGGCACATATGGATTGAGCGGGTAATGCCGGTGATGTTGCGTGGCTTCATCCCTGAGGATGAATGGCTAGTACTGGCAGAACTCAGCTATTTCTTCCGTGTTCTTTGTGCGAAAGAACTATCGCCTGGCGTGCTAGAAGAAATGGAAGAGTTGGCGCCGGAGTTGATCTGCAAGTTAGAGAAGATCTTTCCACCGGGCTTCTTTAATCCAATGCAACATTTGATTTTGCATCTCCCGACCGAGGCAAGATTGGGGGGGCCCGTGCAAAATCGTTGGTGCTACCCAACTGAGAGGATGCAGAAGACGCTTCGACAAAAATGTAAAAATAAATGTAGAATTGAAGCATCGATGGCTGAGGCATTCATCACTGAGGAGGCGGCAAACTTCGTGACAGCACACTACGAAGCCAAAAATCGTCATTTGCATAATCCGAAGCCTCGGTACAATGCTGACGACCATAAAAAGGGTGGATCCAACCTCAGCCTATTCAAAGGGAATCTCGCACCAGCCAGTGTTTCAAATCCAGTATCTTTGGATAACGAACAATGGCGGACCATTTCGTTGTATATCTTCAACAACCTGATAGAAGTGCGGCCGTACGTCGAGTAAGTTCTCGGTACATAGTTTCGCAACTTCTATTTCCTTTGAACTGCTCTTATTCCTGGATATTTCATACAGTCGATACGTCGCCTTATTCTCGTATGGAGCGGTGATCCAAAAGGATTCTGTCGAAGAGTATGAGCTTCTCGCAAAGCAAGAAGGCGGCTATCCCGGTTTCATCTCTTGGTTCAAACAAACGGTAATTTCTATTAGACAATTTCATTACATTCGCTAATTTGTGCGTAATGCAACAATCCTTTCATATTAAACTTGTAGGCTAATTCAGAGTCTATGGACGCCGAATTAAGACAAGTCGCTAATGGTTTTGACTATAAGGTCCGTTCATTTGACAAATACGACATCAACGGGTATCGCTTTCGTACCTATGGCAAAGAGCTATCTATGCCCGACCGAAAGTCTAGAAATTGTTGTGTATCTGCTATCAGCGAAGGAGGTACCGAGTATTATGGGAGAGTTGAAGCAATTTATGAACTTCTATTCTATGGTGAAAACCCACCGAATGTCGTAGTCTTCAAATGTTATTGGTTTCAGCCGAAGGAGACTAGAAGGACTCATGAACATATAGGGCTAGTTGAAATCAACCAAAGCACCCATTTAGATGTTCCTGATGTCTATATTACGGCTCAACAGGCGACCCAAGTATTCTATCTACCGTGGGCCTGCCAAACTAATCCAAATCTGAAAGGTTGGGATGTCGTTTATGAAGTGCCGCCACGTGCTAGACTATCTCCCCCAAAGGAAGAGGATTATGAACCTCACATTAACCCAGACACATATGAAGGAGAATTCTTCCAAGAGACACGTCTTTCCAAAAAGCGTTTCAAGAACCGCTATACTTCACCCCAAAACATTGAAGTAGACAGCGACAGTGAATCTGACATCACCCCAGAGGAGGAACAAGAAGAGCCGGAACAAGAAGAGGTTACTGCTGCGGATGACCTGTCATTGCTTGACCGATTACGTCAAGGTGGCCTTCCACATGTTGATGCCACTGAACCCTATGAGCCTGTCATTGATTGTAGTGATGATGATGATGATTATGCATTTATTGATGATACTGATCGAGATTATTAGTAGTGTCAGGTATTAAAAAAATTTATGTTGTACTTGATGATGATACACGTAAGTGATACACATATTATTATTCATGTCGGTCTTTTTTTATGTTGTACTAATTTCGTTTACTGTTTGTCATGGCAGGTATTAAAAGATGGTGGGCGCTGGTCGGGAGCACGCCAAGGCCCCTTCTTCGTCGGCGCGTGGTCTGAGGTCTTCGATTCTAGACGCACCTCTCCGCCGAGCGTTGCTGGACAGTATGGCGACACCGCCAGGCCCTTCTTCGTCGACCGCGATGCCCAGCAGGGGACGAGGTAGGAAGAGAGGAGGTGGGGCACGTGGTCGCGGGAGAGGAGGTAGGGTGACTACTACGGCGCCTTCCTCGCCGCCACCCCCAGCTGTTTCACCCGAGCACGTGACTGCTAGGGTGGACTCGTCCGAGGAGGAGGCTACACGGACTCCGGTCCATGAGCCTCCGGTCCACGGGTCTTGGGCCCACGAGCCTCGGGTCGACTGGCCTTCGGCCCACAAGAGTTCGGCCCACGAGACCCCAGAGGAGCACACGTCCGGATGGGGTACCTGGCCGGATCAGCCCGAGGAGCCGAGTGGCCATGCTGATGATGGCGGGGAGCCGACTGATATTGAGGAGGAGGGGGGCACCGTCTACCAGCGTGGTGCTACACGGCTCCCGTCCGTGCCGGCGACCCGCGAGCAGAGGTGGTTGATTTTCCCTGATGGGGAGAGGTACGTAAGTGCATTTAATATTTTTGTACCTTCTGCATTCACGTTTCTTCAAATAACTAATGCGTTGGCCTTGTCATGCTGCAGGGGTTGGGACCACCATCATAGTGTCTGCCGGCCCAACTCTGTCCTTGGAGTTCTTTGCCGGCAAAACTTCCCGGGGTTTGTCACGTTGCCTGGTGAGGGTCGGCTTCCAGAGCTTGGATTGAGCTGGGAGCACTACGTGGCTGCCCCGGCCCCGCCGGATGAGATTATCGACGGTGTCTTGTGCGACACGAGGGCAGACATGGTGATCAGAAAGTTCTGGGTAATTTCTCCTTTACACATTTAAAAATCTTCAGCTAGCTAGTTATTAATTGTACTAATCAATATTGTCTCATTTGATTGCAGACATTCTACAGGTGTGAGGAGGGATACGAGGAGGACGCGGCACATGTTATCGAGAACGTCTGCAAGTGCCTACTACAGAACTTACGGCACGAGGCTCGGGTGCAGGCTGTTCGAGACTACTACGCCTTGCGTGGTATCAAGAAGACCAAGCCGGCGTGCCGCGATAAGTTCCTGAGTAAGGAGCAGTACATGAAGGTAATTCTTAAGGCCTTCTACTTAAGTTCCTTCATTTAGTAATTCTTAGCCGTAGCGCTCAAGTTTCTATTTGCTAACTTAGGCGCCTCCGAGATGGTGTGCGGATCGGATGGATTGTTGGGAGGTGTTGGTCAATGAGTGGTGCTCAAAGAAATGGCTAGCCCTCCACAACGAGGACAAGGACAAACGTGCCCAAATGGAAGGTGTGCCACACCATCAAGGCAGCTCCAACTTATATCAGTTCGGGCGCAACTGGGTATGTGGTTTGCTTCATGATTCATGCAATTCATTCATCATGCTAGCTTGAGCCCTTTAATTACTAATTTACATTGTTTCTCTCTTTCAGGCACGCCACAATAAGGTGGATAAGTTGCCAGAGTTGTACGACCTGTATGCCATGGCCCACACTGCCTCTTTCAAGAAAGTCAAGGCTTTCTCTCAGTCTGACCTCGATGATGCAAACAACTTCACCAACATCTCCTCCCACAACAAGCTCGTGAGATATAGAGATGAGGGGAAGGCGAGGAAAGGGGAGGACTTTAACCCGAGCCAGGGTCCCATTGATCCAGAGCTGGTGATGATATCTGGTGGCGGGAGGTCCCATGGCTCCATAGCCATTGGAGATGGACTTATCCGTTGTCCTAGCACTCTCCCGGAGATTAAGGCGTGCCAGTCGAGCTCCGCTCCTGAGATAAGGCCTCGTGAACGGCCAGTGCAACTCGCCATCAAGGTTAGTGATACGTACTCAACTATCTTTCTCCATTACATTGTCTGCGCTTCCATCAATGATTACAAATGGTCATGTGAGTGGTGTTGCAGGCTGCTATACAGAGTGAGAGAGATAGAACGGAGAAACTTCTGGCGGAGGCGGCGGAGACGCAGCGGGAGTTGGAGGAGAGGACGACAAAGATGATGGAGGAGGAGAGGGCACGGAATGACATGCAGGCAAGGGCCATGTACGAGCTCCTTGTGGTAAGTTTCTTCTGCAGATTAGCCAAAAAATTCATGTAGTGTTTGTCTCATTACTAACTAGTATGACTGAGTCGTCAAAACCAAATGTGCAGTCTGTGTGCGAGAAGACCGGTCAGACCGCTCCGCCGATGCCAGTGATTGCTCCTGGGACCACGGTGAGTTTAATTTGAATGGACATTACTTGCTAGTCTTAACATTTGAGTGTCATAATGCTAACAAGACATTGGAAATGATCTTTGGTGCAGCTTAACTCCAGAAACGCATCGCACGATCCTTCTCCAGCTACCGGCACTAGCCAGCACGCTCCTACACCTCCCTGATCACGGTAAGTTTCTCTAGTGTTTTGCTTAACAAATGCATAAAGACCTAGACTTAGCTTTATTTCCTCCAATATGCTTACCATAATGACCTAGAGTTAGCTTCTTTTCCTCCAAAATGACTTAATAAGCTTACTGACCTCATAAATCATCCATTTTACCTAGGTTAGCTCATAAACGATCCATTTCACCTAACTTAGCTCCAAAAGATCCATTTCACCTAGGTTAGCTCATAAACGACCCATTTCACCTAGGTTAGCTCATAAACGACCCATTTCACCTAGGTTAGCTCATAAACGACCCATTTCACCTAGGTTAGCTCATAAACGACCCATTTCAC
>NC_057802.1:14528699-14587186 GCF_018294505.1 Triticum aestivum | reverse complement strand
TTAGCTCATAAACGACCTATTTCACCTAGGTTAGCTCATAAACGACCCATTTCACCTAGGTTAGCTCATAAACGATCCATTTCACCTAGGTTAGCTCATAAACGATCCATTTCACCTAACTTAGCTCATAAACGATCCATTTCACCTAAGATAGCTCATAAACGATCCATTTCACCTAGGTTAGCTAATAAACGATCCATTTCACCTAAGTTAGCTCATAAATGATCCATTTCAATTAATTTAGCTCATAAATGATCTAGTTCACCTAAGTTAGCTAGTAAATGGCATATACTTCTTCTTCTAGTCTTCTTCTATTCTTTTTCTTCTAGTCTAATTCTTCTTCTAGTCTTCTTTTTCTAACTTTCTTATTTGTCATTTTGCAGGTTTCATTCACTTCACGGAAGCCAGCTTCCTATGATGGATTGCTTGTTTTTTCCTTTGATGCACTTCTTGTATTCTGCTCGCTTGCTATGATGAAACTTTGCATATTGTAATATGTATGGATCGATGGAACTATGTGCAACCTACTATGTATGTATGGATGGATATATATGTGCTGGATATTTATTATGTTGGATATATATGTGCTGGATATTTATTGTGAAAGAGTCCTGTGATATATTTGCTGTGATAATTGTTGGATATAAGAAAAACAGAATAAAAAAGAGGCAGTGCAGGCTCTTTGCCGTCCGCCGCGGACGGCAAAGCCCCCTTTGCCATCGGTGGCAGACAGCAAAGGGGGCACGTGGCGCCCACCTGTGCTTCCTGAGAGATGGGCCATTTGGCAAATTTTCCTACCGTGGTGGAAGGCAAAGCTAAGCTGATGGCAAAGACTTTGCCTTTGCCGTCCGCCGTGGCAGACGACAAAAAATAGCGGGCGCTGATGCATTGCTGACGTCAACTGGCGGACGGCAAAGAGGCGCTCAAATTTGCCGTCCGCTGGCGGACGGCAAAGGCCGCCGTTAGCCGCCTAACGGACTAATGCTGGCGGACGTCCAATATTTTTGCCGTCCCTCCTCTTTGTCGTCCGCCGCTGTAGGCAAAGGACTCTTTGCCGTCTGCCATAAAAAGCAGACGGCAAAGGACCTGTTTACCGTAGCCTAGTTTGCCGGAGCCTTTTGCCGTCCGCGGCTGACGGCAAAGGCCTTTGCCGTCCGCGGCTGATGGCAAAGGCCTTTGCCGTCCGCCGTTCATGCCTTTGCCGTCCGCCGTGGCAGACGGCAAAGTAGCTGATTCCTGTAGTGATGTTAGTCTCCTTTGTATTTGATGAAATGTTGCAACGGGCAACCTTGGACGCAAGATACATGTAACAGAAGTTGGAAGCTTCATAGCATTGTACAAATTTATCTCGCTGATAAATTACAGTACATACTATACTAGTACTTCCTCCGTTCCTAAATATAAGTCTTTGTAGAGATTTCACCATGAACCACATGCGGATGTATATAGATGCATTTTAAGTGTAGATTCATTCATTTTGTTCCGTATGTAGTGGAATCTCTACAAAGACTTATCTACTAGTAATAGCAAGCCCCCACTACTAGGAATTCTCTATCCTCTCCTTGAGCCACATCATCAAAATTGATGTAGCCGTTAGATGAAGTAAATCAGTCCATAATAGCCGTCTGTTCTAGACGTTGAGAAGCTCCGCACTAAGCCACATGCAAGCATGCAGAAATAACGTGGCACATGCATGTGAGTGGGTTTTAAATCACATCAACATGTCTGCATGCAAGCATGCACCGGTAGCATGCATGTAAGTGAGCTTTTAAGTCCCATTAACATGTCAGAAAGAAAAATATAATCCCATTATGCAGTAGGAGTTGGCTGATCTTTTTTCCTTACGTGGGATGATCTAAATGATGATGGGAGTTTATTTAGTTTGGCTACCACATTTGTCATGCGGTTATAGAGTTTTTTTAGTTCTATGAAATCGATAATTTTGCGCAGAGAGATATACCGTTGTTCCACGGCAACGCGCGGGGACTCATCTAGTAATATTTAGGAACGGAGGGAGTACTATGTAAAGAGTTAGGTGTCGCACGGTGATAGTGTGAGGTGGGCCATGTAATCACTGAGCCTGTGTGTTTTCACTGCTCTTGCACGCCTCCGCTGTAAGAATGGAGAAAATTGTAATCTAGTAGTAGTACCTCCTTTCGCCGAAAGCGTGGGACATCCAGCAGTCCTACCACCTCAGGAATAAAGACCAATGAGCCGTCAAATCACATAGACCCAGCAGTAAGTTGGACGGACGAAGCAACCATCACTCTTGCGCCAGTGAGACGTCGCGTCCGCTCTGCCCGGGCATGAATGCGGCACCGATTCTTTGGAGCGGCGCTGACCGTTTCGGGCGGGAAGCGCGCGCGGGCGATGGAGGGGCTTTGGGTGGGCCAGGCTGGTCAGGAGCGGGCGTGGCAGCTGTCCGCATGTCCCTACCGGACACGCCCGGAAACGAGAGGATGCACCGACTCTCGCGGCTAAAATCGTACACTACACAACATCTCTCTCTAGGAGTAGGTCGATCTGTCGCTCTCTCTAACACACACATGCTGTTAAACACACACACACACACACGCACCCGCACGCACCTTGGTCCCGTTGCACCTTCTAACGTGACTTATTACACCTAGACGGAGGGAGTAGTAAGTATACGAGATACGGTGGCACACTGACTTAAGTCGAATACAAGTGCCCAAAATTTGTGTGCATGTTATAATAAGGATTCACTTAAAATAGTACGTGAGCGAACGGAGGGATCAATTGGACAGTGTTCCCGAGCAGTAGCGAGATGTGTGAGGTAAGATACACCGCTGGCGCTTTTAAATTTTCTTATTTGTTTGTTTCACCCTCTGACTGGTGGGACCCAACGTACTACGTGGAGAGAGGTAAGGTGACTAAGGCTGCATTATTTCTGCACCACTGTGGATAGTCTTACCACCAAAGCCACATGACATGATTATGATTGAAATCCCAATGACTCCCACACACAAAAAAAAACACGGCATGCTTGTCACACGAATGCAGGAATGTATAAAAGGTTATTTCCCTCTCGTTGAACATAACGGGAGGGTTGTGTAGCTGGTTAGCCTGTTCGCTCATCAAACTTGAGGTCTCGCGTGGATTCTTTGACTAATCAAAATGTTTTCTAGGGTTTGCACGCTTCACACTCTCTCTCCAGTATATATACACGCTGGAGCCTCAGCGCTTGTAGTTGCTCTCTTCACACTCTCTCGCCCTCTCCCGCTGGAGCCTCAGCGCTTGTAGTTGCTCTCTTCACACTCTCTCGCCATCTCCAGATCTAAACAAGACTTTGTTGGCCTCTCTCTCCCCTCACTGCTGCTCAAAGAGCCGGCAGGATCCGTCCGCCGGGAAGGGAAGGAGGCTTAACGCTGTCGCCGTCAGCGAGGGACTACCGGCGCAGCTATTCACTTTCCACCCAGCGGCGGCGCGGGAGGGCCTCCGACCCCTTCTTCTTCGCCGTCGTCCCGTCACCCACCAAACCACGCCCCAAGAACCTTAAGGTATAATTTACTTACTCCACATGCATTGCTCTAGCTGCATGTATACCATGAATCTAGGACGTGGTTCAAAGAGGAAAGGAGTAGGGGAAAGTAGTGGCAAAAGTTGTATATAGCATGAATCTAGGACGTGGTTCAAAGAGGAAATGAAGGGGGAAAGTTGTATAGCATGAATCTAGGACGTGGTTCAAAGAGGAAAGGAATGGGGGGGAAGTAGTGGGGAAAGTTGTATCGCATAAATCTAGGACGTGGTTCAAAGAGGAAAGGAAGGGGCGAAAGTACTAGTTCAAAAAGGAAAGGAAGGGACAAGGCTGTAGAGTTTGAGCAGGACTAGATTTGCTGCGCTCACATAGGGAAAGGTGTCTAAAGATAACAAAACTGGGACCAACACAAATATGCTCCTTGGTTGTTTGTTCTTTGTTGCAACAGACTGTGCATGACCACAGTACATCGGTAGATGCACATGGTGCTGGTGCGTCCACTGTCCCGTGCAACTCATTAGCCGTTGTTAATCTAAGGCCCTGTTTGGTTAAAAACTCTAGTCCCTACATGCTTGGTTCCAGGGACTAAACATGTACTAGAGGTTATTAAATGACATGCTAAAAGACCATGTTACCCCTAGTAATGAACTAATAGAGACAAGGTGCGATGCGTGGCAGGGGCAACTGTTGGAAAAAGTCCCAAAAAGACTCCCTCGGGGTCTTCTTTCTTTAGTCCCAAATGCCCACTTTTAGTCTCTAAAAGTCCCTCCTGTTTGGTTTAGATGGGACTGACACGGAGTTTTTTTAGTCCCTACACCAAAATGTCCCTATAAACAAACACCCTCTAATAATGCCGCTGGAAAATTGATGCAATGCCACAGTTAAAAGCAAATTACATGTTTAACGAATTTTATTGTTAATATAATCTCTATGTTAATATTAATCAATGCCACCGTTTGAGAAATGCTACTGTCTTGCTTTCTTTCCCATTTAGATAAGGTAGATGCTTCTTTTTGTTGGCTTCTGTGTCATCCACCGTTATTGACCACTAATTGTTTCCTTTGCACCTTTGTGTAAACAGGGTTATCTACTTCACCTCGTTGACATTGTGACCTTTTGTTGCACTGCACAAAACACTTTTGTTTTAAGAGTGTTTTGTGCAGTTCAACCAAAATGTCACACCGACAACGTTGCTTGATTGCTTGATCTTAGTGGAACTACACAAGAGGAGATCTTACTTCCTATCCGTTAAGGCGAATTTGGTTCAGATCTTCTTCTTGTGAGTTGTTTGAATTCCGCATCATGAGAGGTCAGTACTAGCCTTCTTTCACATGATTCTGCAGCGTGCTTTCATATGTTGTGCTACTTGTACGATAATGTTGCTTGATTTTAGTGAACTGCACAAATGGAGACAAGACTTCCAATCTGTATGTGCACCGTAATATCCCATTGAGGTAAGATAAGGATATTTCGCAACTGTTGGCCTGTATTTTGCCACTTTCATCAGAAAATTAAGTTTAGTACTATACTTGTGCTCCCTAATTGACATGCCAAATCTTACATTGAAGGCGAAGCTTGTCTGTTATTGAACCAAGTGATGAAGGGGAAGAACAAGCGGAAGAAAAACAAAAATCAACTCCCAGTGCTATAATGAAGCATTGGAACTGTGATGACACAAGTAACGATATAGTTTTGCATCTTAATTTATTGCTATGGCTGGAACGAGCAATTGGTTTGCCACTGATTTGATGCCACTCTTAATGTAATATGTAATTATCTCTACTTGTGCAAACAGGGATCTTCTTTGAAGATACCATATATTTTAGTGGAACTGCACAAGAAGATGTTGGAAACATTAAATTAATCGAGGAGTATATAGTAAGCATGGCCACCACTGTAGATAGCAACAGATGGTTCCGGAGAAGTGCTTCATCTGTATGCTCTACACAATAAGCCTCCTGACAAAGGTTGGTACTCGCCCACTGATTTCATCCATATGATTGAGCTTTGTCATCTCTATTGGTGTTGTGCTACTGTTTAGATACTGTCATGAAAAAGTGGTATTGTCCTTGAGAAGTGCTTCATCTGTGTTGTTTTAAATATTTCTTTTCCTTTTTTCGAGCAAACAAGGATGCTAGCATTTAGTAGTCCTCTTGTCTTTGCACAACAGGATCATCTTCCTCTGAAGAAGAATATGGAGTACGTGAAGTGACTAGTTCCGATTATGCCAGGATGAAGAAGCCCTGTCTATCTTCTCATCAGAAGGAGCAGTTAAAGGATGGTTACATTACTCCCCACAAGACCAAACTAACTTCAGCTCAGAAGGACTGACAAATCTCCATTTTTTTGCTGTGATGCGCGAGTACAATGTTGTTCTAGGATTCTTTCTGGTGAGTTCCATTTTTCTAAAAGTGTGCTCTACATGGACCATGTATGTGCCTGTTGAAACTGTCAATTCATAGTACAGTTTGCTTTATACTAATCACTTTTTTGTATTTGTGCAAACAGGGGTGCTCAGCTTGATTTCAATGGGAACTGCACAAAATGTTCATGAATACATCGAATCATTCATTTCCACCACAAGAAAGGAGGTGCCCATAAGTTCAAGGCGTTGCAACATATAAGGGCGAAATCATACAAGCTACGCGCGAATTTGGTTGATTTTGGTGGAACTGCACAAAAAGAACAGCTGGTTTATTTAGCACGAGGTGCCATGTCAATGTCCAAACTGATGGCAAACCCTGCCCATTCCACAATCATAGGCATTTGATATTTTGGAATGGGACAACCTTGTCAAATTTTGCTCATTGATTTTAGCAAGACATGCGTTTGATATTTTCGAATGGGACGCCCTTTGTTGTCAGCAGCGTCGAACAATTTTTTCTTTATTCTTTAGTTGTGAAGTAAATATTGCCTCTGACATGTGAGTAGCTGAGATGCGTAATCATCGATTGTTTTGAATGTTCTCTATGAATTGCCAGGCCTGTGTGTTTGATTGCAATGTACAGAAGCGCTAAAAAGCTACTCAAACTCTTTGTACTCCTTCTGTTCCTTTTTACTTCGCACATTGTGAAAGTGCATACTATTTTGTATAAGATTGGTCAAAGTAGAGATACTTTGACTGCAGACAAAACTTGTATGCAGACTAGAAAGGACCGGAGGGAGTACATGTGAAACTGCTGCAAACGAGGTGATCACCCTGGGAATAATGCTAGCACGTATTGTTTTGCATGTTCATCCAATGCTAGTGATACAGGAATTCGAACTAATCGAAATAAATTCATTCATACATGGTCGGATTTCATATAAACATGCCGGATTTCATTACATTTCATACATTCTTCAACTAAAAAGGGGTGCGTTGGAGGTATAATTAATTAACCGAAGCTACCCACCTGTGTCCCGCTGAGCCGAACAGAAGCTTCAGTGACTTAACTGCAGGTGCAGTTGCGTAACTAACATGTGGCCTGTTGGGCCCACGTGTCAGTCAGCCAACTGCACCAGCAGTTAAGTAGAAGCAGCGTTCTTCTCCAGCGCAGCTCTCCGACTCCACGTCGCTGCCAAGAAGCTAACCGGCCGTCAATGGTCAACCCGCCCAGCTTGGCTTCAACCGGAGGGTAGCAGCGGTGGCCTTACTTGGACCCGAGCGGCAGCGACCTACCGTGTTCTACTCTTCCTCGTTTTCTGTGTGGCACGGCCTCATTGGCAGTGGGGCGGGGCCTCGGCGGAGCCGGCGATGTCCTCTGTCTCGTTGCCGGCGGGCGGCGCCTCAGCGGAGCAGTGGAAATCCTCCCCCACGTTGCTGGCAGGGTGGGGCCTCGGCTGAGCCGGCGATGTCCTCTACCTCGTTGTTGGCGGGGCGGGGCCTCGGCAGAGCCGGCGGTGTCCTCTGCCTCGTTGTTGGCGCCGCGGGGCCTCGGCGGAGCAGGGCCTCGTCGACGCCAGCGGAGCGGGGACTCGTCGGAGCCGGCATTGTCCTCTGCCTCGTCCTCGGTCTCGCCAAACAGCGCATCGCCCGCTTCATCGCCCTCTTTGCTAGCCTCTTTGTAGGCGGCCACAGCCTCCGCCACCCGCATGCGGTACCGCCAGCGCTCGAGGCGGCCCTTGCGGGCGGAGCGGTACGAGTCGAGCAGCGCCTCCTGCTCCGCCCGCTTCGCGGCGATCTGCTCCTCCGCCTGCAGGTGCTCCTGGAGGAGATGGTGGTTGTAGGCGGCGTCGGCCTGCGCCTCCCGGAACTGCTCCTCACGCATCTGCCTCATCCTGTCCATATATTGGGCACGGGCCTCACCGATGGTCATGGTGCAATGCACTGGCGAGGATGGCGCAGAGGAGGGGGTTGGCGCCGGATCGTCGACTACCATGTTCTCCATTGGGACGTCGTCGTCCTCCGGCTGCCTGCCGGCCAGCCGGTCGGCAGCAATGGCTGCCATCTCCTTGTGGTCCGTCGTCCGCCCGTCCCGAAGGGCGCTGGAGCGCGACGAAGCCATGGTGGGCAGTAGTGGTGTGGACAGGAGAAAGGGAACGGATGCGGATGACTGCGGCTATGGCCGGCGCAGCAGTTTATATAGCAATGGTGGGCAGGCGGAGGGACGGACGTGTGGTGCCGGAGTAGCCGCCTCGGCAACCGCGTATCATTAATGTGGGCGGCAGATGGACGGACGGATGGCACTTGTGTCGTTTAAAGGCGGAGCAATCGCCTGCACCGGGAAGCGGGGTGGGCGGCGCTGACTGTTTGGCGCGGAAAGCGCGCGCGGGCGAGGAGATGACTTTACTTGGAGAGGATGACAATGGGGACCCACCAGGTCCATAGCCTCACGTACGCAAGTGCCTCCTTATTTTATATATATAATATATATATATATATATAACTATAATTTATTTTGCTTCCTCCTGGTTTCCTGACATCACGGTCCCACATCATTGTCAACCTATGTAGTAGTCAATAACAAGAGAATTGCATAAGAAGCGGCCGACAACTGGGACCAAGCAGCTCGAGCAGTATTTGTGTTTTTGAGGTGTGAGCGCTGCAGAGTTTTTCGACGTTTAGCCCAGATATTAATTTTTCTCCTCTGAACAACAACATCGTTGCAGGTATTAACTGGGCGGGCTGTGGCCCGTCTAGCCCAGGCCAGATATCCAGCCCAGATATAAATTTTTTTCAAGCTGAAAATGGCTACCCCAGCTATACTTTTTTTTAGGAATACCCAGGCAAGGTCAAGTTGTTATTCTCCGCCCCGCTGGGCTGCAAATCTTTCCTAGGAGGGATGCATTAGGCTTAACAAGAAAATGGGTTTTAAGAAATAATAAATGGGATGTAATTATAAAAACTGGTCACTAACTATAAAAAAATGCACCAAACACGTGATTACTTTATAAAATATTATTTTTGGATATTGAAAATTTTAATTTCATTAATTGTTGCGAGCGCAATGTTTCGTTGGATTTTTACGTAATATAAATTTATACTGACATTGTATTTAATCTGACTAGAAATTTTGGGATACAAATATTTCAGATCCCATCAAAATGTGTGAAATTTAATTGAATTCTATTTTGAACGGTTGGTTGAAATGGGCAGTACTTTTAACAAACTGTAAATGGACTGTAGTAAATTCCATTAGAATTCAAAAATGGGCTACACATTCTTACAAATCTCAAATGGGCTATAAGTTCTCTGCCACACACTTCTGGCCTTACTAAGTTGACGCGTCCCCTAAAAAAACAGAGTTGACGCGTATGCAAGGTTTTTTCAACTTATAGTCAACACACGGTTCTAGCAGCAGTGGCCGTTGGATGTCCATTCAACGGATGTTGTGCTTCTTCTTCAATCTCGGATATTCTAGCTTCACCTGCCCAAAAAATGATTCCTCCCACTGACATCTGGGCGCACCGTTTCGGAAGCTGACCTGTGGGCCTACTAAGTTGACGTACCAAGGGCTTTGTCAACTTAGTCAATATAAACGATTCTAGCTGCAGTGACTGTACGATGTCCATCCAACGGTCATCGTGCTTCTTCAACCTCTGGTCTTCTTGCTCCAGCCGCCCAAAGCAGCGCCGGTCGTGCCGCCTGCTCCTGCCTCCCGTGGCCGGCTGTGCTGCCGCGGAGGCCTCGCCGCCCCCTACTACTCCCACCGCTGGCCAGGCCATCCCTCCACTCACCCACACCCCCTGTTATTCTGCGGCGGCGGCAGCGCAGCCGAACCAGTGAACCCTCGTACTCCTCTCCGCGTGTGCATCCACTGCCGCGTCTTCCCCGGCTCCGTGTCGTCCCCTTCCTAGGCCTCACCGTCGTCCACCGCCCTGCTGCTCTCGGCGCGGCGTGGTCAACGTGGTCAAGGAACGACTTCCATCGGACGTGGACTGTACGTGGAGAGGCTGACAGCTGGGTCCACGGCAGCCGCAAGGAAGTGCTTCCTTATTACGCGGAAAATAATTATTCCTCCACCTGACAGCGGGGACCCACCGGACGGGCCACCAGTATTTTGCGAAAAAAATCGTTTCCCCCTGACTGCTGGGACCCACCGGACGGGCCACCGTATTTCGCGAAAAAAACGTTCCCCCCGCTGTCAGCTCGGACCCACCGGAAGTGCCTCCTTATTACGCACAAAAAAATGAATACTCCCCTGGCTAGCTAGGACCCACCTTGGTGGGAGGCTGACTTGTGGGCCTACTAAGTTGACGGGGACGAAGGGCTTTGTAAACTTAGTCAATATGAACGATTCTAGCTCCAGTGACCGTACGATGTCCATCCAACGGCCGTAGTGCTTCTTCAACCTCTGGTCTTCTTGCTCCAGCCGCGCAAAGCAACGCCGGTCGTGCCGCATGCTCCTGCCTCCCGTGGCCGGCTGTGCTACCGCAGAGGCCTCACCGCCCCTACTATTCCCACCGCTGGCCAGGCCCTGCAGCGACGGCAACCTCACAATGCAGCCGAACCAGTGAACCCTCGTACTCCTGTCCGCGCGGGCTTCCACTGCCGCGTCTTCCCCGGCTCCGCGTCGTCCCCTTCCTAGGCCTCGCCGGCGTCCACCGCCGTGGTGCTCTCCGCGCGGCATGGTCAACGTGGTCAAGGAACGACTTCCATCGGAAGAGTACTGTACGTGGAGAGGCTGACAGCTGGGTCCACTGCCACAGCCCAGTTTTTTTGTGATTTGCCAAGTAAGTCGCTTTGTCAGGCCTGTTGGGCTGCAAATCTTTCAAGACGAGGAGAGCTTTCATTCGGCTGGCCGAGAAAATGGCCCATCAGTAATGAGAAATGGGTTGTACATTTTTAAAACACATCAAACCGGCAATTAGTTTCAAATATCTTTTTTTCATTTCAAGATTTTAAATTACATTAATTTTTATGCGTGGAGAATTTGTTGGATTTTATATTGATATACATTTATTTTTAAAATCAGTTTGAATGTGAGTCGAAATTTTGGGATTAAAAACAGTTCGGACCGCACCAAAATATGCAAAATTTCGTATAATTTTTTAACCGTGGCCACAATATGGGCTGTAATGCTAACAAAAAGAATATGGGCTCCAAAAAAACCTCAAGAATTAGCAAATGGGCTGTAAATTATTAGAAATAATGGCAGATGGGTTGTATGTTGTTTTCCACAGATTTGAGGCTTTCCTAAAAAAAGGTTGACGCACAAGCACTGACTGTTGGATGTCCATCCAACGGCTGTCGTGCTTCTTCAATCTCTGCTCTTCCTGCTCCAGCCGCTCAAACAAGCGCCGGCAGGACTGCCTGCTCCCTCCTCCCCGTGGCCGGCTGTGCTGCCGCGCAGGCCTCACCGCCCCACCGTACTCCCATCGCTGGCCTAGCCATCCCTCTACTCACCCACACCTGTTGTTATTCTCCGGCGACAGCAGACGAACCAGTAAACCCTCGCACAGTCGTACTCCCCTCCGCGTGCGAAACAACTGCCGAGTCTTCCCTGCCTCCGTGTCGTCCCCATCCTAGGCCTCGCCGTCGTCCACCGCCGTGGTGCTCTCGGCGCGGCGTGGTCAATGTGGTCAACGACCGACTTCCATCGAAAGAGTACTGTGCGTGGAGACGCTGACAGCTGGGTCCACGGCCGCAGCAAGGAAGTGCCTCCTTATTACGCGCAAAATAATTATTCCTCCACCTGACAGCGGGGACCCACCGGACAGGCCACCGTATTTCGCGAAAAAAATGTTTCCCCCCTGACTGCTGGGACCCACCAGCTACACCTTCGCACGCAAGGAAGTGCGTCCGGGCAAAAAACAAAACGATTCGCCCCCCTGACTGCTGGGACCCACCAGCTACATCTTCGCACGCAAGGAAGTGCCTGACAGTCGGGACCCACCTGGTCGAAGCGTACGTAGCGTTGTCATTCTGGTCGCGAACGTGTACGTACATATATACTGGTGGATGTAGAGGCGCGCACGTGTCGTAGTAGAGGCGCGTACGTGTCGTAGTAGAGGCACGCACGTAGCATGTACACGTACGTACAGCGGCCAGGGTGCAAGAAAGAAAATACGGCCACGTATATGTACATACGGGCGGGGTCTCGAACGCCTACTCGCGCATACGTACGGCCAGGGCTCGTGTACATGGCTGGGTCGGAACGGAGAAACAGCATCGTCGTCGTGTTCATGGGGAGGCAACGGAATGCGTCGTGTTCATGGGGAGGCAACGGAATGCGTCGTGTTCATCGGGAGGCAACGGAACGCGTGGGAGCCAACCGGCTGGGTCGGAACGGAATGCGTGGTCATGTTCATCGGGAGGGCTTGGACGGAACAGGCGATGGAAACGAGGCCTGGCGTACCGCACAACGGAGGAAACGAACCTCCTACGTTCGGAACGGGGTCCTGTTGATCGGGAGGGGTCTGGCATACCGCAAAACAGAGGAAACGGACCTCCTACGGTCGAAACGGGGGTCCTGTTGATCGGGAAGGGTGTGGCGTACCGCAAAACGGACGAAATGGACCTCCTACGGTCGAAACGGGGGTCCTGTTGATCGGGAGGGGTGTGGCGTACCGCAAAACGGACGAAACGGACCTCCTACGATCGAAACGGGGGTCCTGTTCATCGGGAGGGGTGTGGCGTACCGCAAAACGGGACTCCACGGGATACTGTTCATCTCCACCGTCGACCTCCTCCAGCCTCCACGGGCTACCGTCGACCTCCTCCAGCCTCCACGGGCTCCTGTTCATCCAGCCTCCACCGCGCGCTACTCCACCGGCTACTGTTCAACCACCCCTCCACGGGCACCCTTCCACCGTCTACTATTCATCCAGCCCTCCACACCACGGGCTCCTGTTCAACCAACCCTCCACGGGCACCCCTCCTCCATCTACTGTTCATCCAGCCCTCCACCACACCACGGGGTCCTGTTCATCCAGAGGCAACGCCACTGCTCACTGTTCATCCAAACCCCCCCGCAACGCTCACTGTTCATCCCAGAGGCAGCATCGATCGGCTTCAGTTAGCAGCAGTAGCGAAGGAATCGCTCGATCGGGTTCAGTTAACAGCCATCGATCGGTCGCTCGAGTTCAGTAACGCGTAGCCTGCAGTGCAATCGCTCGGGTTCAGTTAGAGCCCAACGCCTCGCTCGGGTTCAGTTAGAGCCAACGCCTCGCACACACGCGCGTACGTGTATGAGAGAAACGCGCATCGCTCGGCCCCCGACCTCCCACCGTAACCGGGAACTCCCCGAAATTTTCCTCGCCCTCGCTTCTACCACGGTTTTTTCCGTCATGGACGGCCCAAAGAATGTCATGCAGCTGCGTCTCCGGCCCGCCCAGGACGAAAAGCCCATTTTCTGTCATGATTTTTTGTCAAAGAAGTAGGAGCCCACCACATCTATGATGATACCGGGTTTTGTCACAATTATCGTCATAGAAGTGTCATATGTATGACAGGAAAAAAAATCGTTCGGCCCAAAATGTCACGGATGTGTCTTTTTTTGTAGTGATAGCCGGAGACGAGTCCGGAGTTCCGTTGACGCAAATATTGCAAGGTGTCGAGTCTGTGTGCAGCTCCAACGCCGCGGACTCTGTGGCCTAGGATGGCGCAATCTGCTCCGGATTTAAGGCTGTTGCAGCAACAGGAACCATCTCATGGATGTGATCCGATGACAGATTTAAGTCATGTTCATCGGAGCGAGGGGGAGCGATCGCCGCGGTCTCGAATCCGTTGAAGATCAGGTCTCCACGGATGTCCGCGACGTAGTTCAAGCTTCCAAATCTGACTCGATGGCCAGGGGCGTAGTTGTCGATCTGCTCCAGATGGCCAAGCGAGTTGGCCCGCAGTACGAAGCCGCGGAATACAAAGATCTGTCCGGGGAGGAAGGTTTCTCCCTAGACAGCGTCACTATCGATGATTGAAGGGGCCATCGAACCTTTCGTCGACGGCACAATGGAACTCTCAATGAAAGCACCAATGTCGGTGTCAAAACCGGCGGATCTCGGGTAGGGGGTCCCGAACTGTGCGTCTAAGGTCGATGGTTAGCAGGAGACGGGGGACACGATGTTTACCCAGGTTCGGGCCCTCTCTATGGAGGTAATACCCTACTTCCTGCTTGATTGATCTTGACGAATATGAGTATTACAAGAGTTGATCTACCACGAGATCGTAATGGCTAAACCCTAGAAGCCTAGCCTGTATGACTACGGTAATGAGTATATCCTTTCCGGACTACAGCCTCCAGTTTATATAGACACCGGGGGGATCTAGGGTTACATAGAGTCAGTTACATAGGAAGGAATCTTCATAGTCAGTCGCCAAGCTTGCCTTCCACGCCAAGGGGAGCCCAATTCGGACACAGGTACGGTCTTCGGCCTTCGTGTCTTCATAGCCCATCAGTCCGTCCCATTGATAATAGGTCGGACGCCCGAGGACCCCTTAGTCCAGGACTCCCTCAAGTCCCCCGCTAAGGATAATTTCTTTAATGAGTTTAACACATCACCCAAGGGCGAGTGCCTGAAGATGTCCGCGGAGCTGAATTCGACGATCGATGACCGATCGAGCTCGACTTGTGTGGACGCGCATAATTCGGAATCTGCAGCCGGAGATGAGTCCGGGGCTCCGATGACATAGACTCCACTCGAGGTTGGGTCTGTGTGCGGCTCCAACACCGCTGGGACTGTGACATCCACGGCAGGGTTGAGCTTCCCGTCGTCGGACGGCATGATCTACTCCGGATCTAAGGCCAGAGCAGTTACAGGTGCTATCTCCTGGGTGTGGTCCGATGACAGATTTATGTCATGTTCATCGTGGTGGCAGGGAGCGGCTGCCGCAGTCTCGAATCCGTCAAAGATCAAGTCTCCGCGGATGTCCGCGACGTAGTTCAAGCTTCCAAATCTGACCTGATGGCCAGGGGCGTAGCTTTCGATCTGCTCCAGATGGCCAAGCGAGTTGGCCCACAGTGCAAAGCCGCCGAATACGAAGATCTGTCCAGGGAGGAAGACTTCCCCTTGGATAGCATCGTTGTAGATGATCGAAGGAACCATCAAACCTCTTGATGACGGCACAGTGGAACTCTCAATGAAAGCACCAATGTCGGTGTCAAAACTGGCGGATCTCGGGTAGGGGGTCTCAAACTGTGCGTCTATGGTCGATGGTAACAGGAGACAGGGGACACGATGTTTGCCCATGTTCGGGCCCTCTCTATAGAGGTAATACCCTACTTCCTGCTTGATTGATCTTGATGAATATGAGTATTACAAGAGTTGATCTACCACGAGATCGTAATGGCTAAACCCTAAAAGTCTAGCCTGTATGACTATGGTAATGAGTATATCTCCTCCTCCGGACTAACTCCTCTGTTTATATAGACACCGGGAGGATCTAGGGTTACACAAGGTCGGTTACAAAGAAAGGAATCTACATATTTGATCGCCAAGCTTGCCTTCCACGCCAAGGAGAGTCCCATCCAGACATGGGTGCAGTCTTCGGTCTTTGTATCTTCATAGCCCATCAGTCCAGCCCATGGCTAACAGGCCGGACGCCCGAGGACCCCTTAGTCCAGGACTCCCTCAGAGACCTTCCCCTTCTTGGGCACCTCGGCCTCCAGACACGTGGAGGTCGCCCTCTTCTTTCTTCCCCCCTCAGGGGGAGCTGCTTTCTTCCTCCTCTTCGTCGTTGTCCTCGGCGGCGGAGGAGTGGTTTTTGGTGTCTTCGGACGTCACGTTCGAAGCACCCTTCCACGGAGACCGCTTCGGGTCTCCTTGGCCTTCTTCTTCGGCGCCTTGTAGGGCGCCGGAACCAGCATCTTCGCCAGAAGAGGGATCTCTGGGTCCTCTGGCAGCGGAGCCGGACACTGAATTCGCTCCACTTTCTTTGTCCAACCCTGAAAAAGTAAAATAGGGAAGCTCAGACATTCTCCTTGAGTATATGAGCGAAGGATATACCTTGATAACACTAAAAAACTTACCGGACTGGTGGGATGGTCAGGTTGTACCCACAGTCTTCGGTTTCCTTCGGCCACGTCTCATTGGCCCTGAAGAGCACCTTCCAGATGCCATCATGCGTGCCGCTGAAGAAATGTTGCAGGGTTTGGTGCTTGGCCGGATCGAACTCCCACAAATTGCAAGTCCGGCTCTGGCATGGAAGGATCCGGCGAGCTAGCATCACTTGGATCACGTTGACGAGCTTGATGTTCTTGTCCACCATGCTCTGAACACGCGTCTGTAGCGTGGTCAGCTCGTCCGATGCAGCCCAATTCAGGCCCTTCTCTAGCAAGGAGGTGAGCCGAATTGGGGCTCCAGACTTGAATTCGGGCGCCTTGGCCCAGGGGGCGTCGCGGGGCTCTGTGATATAGAACCACAGTTGTTGCCACCCTTTGACGGTCTCCATGAAGGAGCCATCGGGCCATGTGACGTTGGGCATCTTGCTCACCATGGCACCTCCACACTCCGCGTGCTGGCCACCCACCACCTTCGGCTTCACATTGAAGATTTTCAGCCATAATCCGAAGTGGGGTGGGATGTGTAGGAAAGCCTCACACACGACAATGAATGCCGAGATGTTGAGGAAATAATTTGGGGCTATATCATGGAAATCCAGCCCGTAGTAAAACATGAGTCTGCGGACGAATGGGTGGAGAGGGAATCCCAGCCCGCGGACGAAGTGGGGGATAAACACTACCCTCTCATGGGGCTCCGGGGATGATCTGCCCCTCGGCCGGAAGCCGGTGGGCGATTTCCTTGGCCAAGTACCCCGCCTTCTGGAGCTTCGTGATGTCCTTCTCCTTGACGGAGGAGACCATCCACTTGCCCTGCGCTCCGGATCCGGATATGGTGGGAGTGCTTTCTTGGGGCGGAAAAGATGAGAACTTGGGCACTGGAGCTCGAGAATGGAGGAGGCAGAGAGAAAGAAGGCGTGGGTGAAAGGGATAAATCCTTATCTCTTTATAGAGGCAGTGAATATCAAGCGCCTCCCCACTCGCCTTAAAACTCGCCTGTTCCCAAGGGCTGTGCAAATGGCACGGTTGGATTACCCACGCCCGTATTGATGAGAATCCCGCAATAAGGGGACACGATCTCTGCTCTGAAAAGACGTGCCAATGAAAACCGCATCTCGAAACATGGAACGGCAGAAGAAAACGGTTCGAAATAATGACCGGGCAAATGTGATGTCACCTTACAAAAAGTTGTCAGCGGATTGGACTCGTGAAATACTATACTCTCTGCGGTTGTGTGTGGTACTTGTGTTGCAGATCCGGACATGTTCGTTGCATCCGAAGACCATCTTGGAGTATTCGGAAAGGGGAAGCCGCCTTGCAATGTCGAAGACAATCTACGCGCCGGACACCTCATCATTGAAGCCTGGTTCAAGGGCTACTGAGGGAGTCTTGGACTAAGGGGTCCTCGGATGTCCGGCCTGTTGGACATGGGCCGGACTAATGGGTTGTGAAGATACAAGACCGAAGACTCTACCCGTGTCCGGATGGGACTCTCCTTGGCGTGGAAGGCAAGCTTGGCGACCAAATATAAAGATTCATTTCTCTGTAACCGACTTTGTACAACCCTAGTCCCCTCCGGTGTCTATATAAACCGGAGGGCTTAGTCTGAACCAGAATGATCATAATCACAGTCAGACAGGCTAGACTTCTAGGGTTTTAGCCATTACGATCTCGTGGTAGATCAACTCTTGTAATACTCATATTCATCAAGATCAATCAAGCAGGAAGTAGGGTATTACCTTAATAGAGAGGGCCCGAACGTGGGTAAACATTTTGTCCCCCGTCTCCTGTTACCATCAACCCTAGACGCACAGTTTGGGACCCCCTACCCGAGATCCGCCGGTTTTGACACCGACAATGACCTCTCACTAAATTTCAAGGTATAAGTGTTCTCCCTGAGTATGCACCGTTGCGACAGGTCGTCGTGCCGAGACACCACGTGATGATCGGGTGTGATAAGCTCTACGTTCACATACAACGGGTGCAAGCCAGTTTTTCACACGCAAAATACTCGGGTTAAACTTGACGAGCCTAGCATATGCAGATATGGCCTCGGAACACTGAGACCGAAAGGTCGAGCGTGAATCATATAGTAGATATGATCAACATAGTGATGTTCACCATTGAAAACTACTCCATCTCACGTGATGATCGGACATGGTTTAGTTGATTTGGATCACGTGACCATTTAGATGACTAGAGGGATGTATATCTAAGTGGGAGTTCTTAAGTAATATGATTAATTGAACTTTAATTTATCATGTACTTAGTCCTGGTAGTATTAGCATATCTATGTTGTAGATCAATAGCTCGCGATGTCGCTCCCCGTTTAATTTTTATATGTTCATAGAGAAATATAAGTTGAAAGATGATAGTAGCAATGATGTGGACTTGGTCCGTGATCTGAGGATTTTCTTCATTGCTGCACAGAAGAATTATGTCCTTGATGCACCGCTAGGTGACAGACCTATTGCAGGAGCAGAGGCGGACGTTATGAACCTTTTGGCAAAGCTCAGTATGATGACTACTTGATAGTTCAGTGCACCATGCTTTACGGCTTAGAACCGGAACTTCAAAAATGTTTTGAAACGTCATGGAGCATATAAGATGTTCCAAGAGTTGAAATTAGTATTTCAGACTCATGCCCGTGTCGAGAGGTATGAGACCTCTGACAGTACTTTGCCTACAAGATGGAGGAGAATAGCTCAACCAGTGAGCATGTGCTCAGATTGTCTGGGTACTACAATTGCTTGAATCAAGTGGGAGTTAATCTTCCAGATAAGATAGTGATTGACAGAATTCTCTAGTCACTATCACCAAGTTACTAGAACTTCATGGTGAACTATAATATGCAAGGGATAACGAAAACAACTCCCAAGCTCTTCACAAGCTAAAATCGGCGAAGGTAGAAATCAAGAAAAGCATCAAGTGTTGATGGTTGAGAAGACCACCAGTTTCAAGTAAAAGGGCAAGGGAAAGAAAGGGAACTTCAGAAAGAATGGCAAGCAAGTTGCCACTCCCATGAAGAAACCCAAAGCTAGACCCAAGCCTGAAATTGAGTGCATCTACTGCAAAGGAAATGGTCGCTGGAAGTGGAACTACCCTAGATACTTGGTGGAAAAAAAGGATGGCAAAGTGAACAAAGCTATATTTGATATACATGTTATTGATGTGTACTTTACTAGTGTTTATAGCAACCCCTCGGTATTTGATACTGGTTCTGTTGCTAAGAGTAGTAACTCGAAACGGGAGTTGCAGAATGAACAGACACTAGTTAAGGGTGAAGTGACGATGTGTGTTGGAAGTGGTTCCAAGATTGATATGATCATCATCGCACACTCCTTATACTTTTGGGATTAGTGTTGAACCTAAATAAATGTTATTTGGTGTTTGCGTTGAGCATGAATATGATTTGATCATGTTTATTGCAATACGTTTATTCATTTAAAGTCAGAAAATAATTGTTGTTCTGTTTACATGAATAAAACATTCGATGGTCATACACCCAATGAAAATAGTTTGTTGGATCTCGATCATAGTGATACACATATTCATAATATTGAGCCAAAATATGCAAAGTTAATAATGATAGTGCAACTTATTTGTGGCACTGCTGTTTAGGTCATATTGGTGTAAAGTGCATGAAGAAACTCCATGCTGATGGGCTTTTGGAATCACTTGATTATGAATCATTTGATGCTTGCGAACCATGCCTCATGGGCAAGATGACTAAAACTCCATTCTCCGTAACAATGGAGCAAGCTACTGACTTATTGGAAATAATACATACCGATGTATGCGGTCCGATGAGTGTTAAGGCTCGCGGCGGGTATCGTTATTTTCTGACCTTCACAGATGATTCGAGCAGATATGGGTATATCTACTTAATGAAACATAAGTCTGAAATATTAGAAAAGTTCAAAGAATTTCAGAGTGAAGTAGAAAATCATCGTAACAAGAAAATAAAGTTTCTATGATCTGATCGTGGAGGAGAATATTTGAGTTACGAGTTTGGTCTTCATTTAAAACAATGTGGAATAGTTTCACAACTCACGCCACCTGGAACACCACAGCGTAATGGTGTGTCCGAACATCGTAACCGTACTTTATTGGATATGGTGCGATCTATGATGTCTCTTACCGATTTACCACTATCGTTTTGGGATTATGCATTAGAGACAGCTACATTCACGTTAAATAGGGCACCATCTAAATCCGTTGAGACGACACCGTATGAACTGTGGTTTAGCAATAAACCTAAGCTGTCGTTTCTTAAAAGTTTGGGGCTGCGATGCTTATGTGAAAAAGCTTCAACCTGATAAGCTCGAACCCAAATCAGAGAAATACGTCTTCATAGGATACCCAAAGGAGACTCTTGGGTACACCTTCTATCACAGAACCGAAGGCAAGATATTCGTTGCTAAGAATGGATCCTTTCTAGAGAAGGAGTTCCTCTCGAAAGAAGTGAGTGGGAGGAAAGTAGAACTTTATGAGGTAATTGTACCTTCTCCCCAATTGGAAAGTAGTTCATCACACAAATCAGTTCTAGTGATTCCTACACCAATTAGTGAGGAAGCTAATGATGATGATCATGAAACTTCAGATCAAGTTACTACCAAACCTCGTAGGTTGACCAGAGTACGATCCGCACCAGAGTGGTACGGTAATCCTGTTCGGGAGGTCATGTTACTAGACCATCACGAACCTACGAACTATGAGGAAGCGATGATGAACCCAGATTCCGCGAAATGGCTTGAGGCCATGAAATCTGAGATGGGATCCATATATGAGATCAAAGTATGGACTTTGGTTGACTTGCCCGGTGACGGCAAGCCGTTGAGAATAAATGGATCTTCCAGAGGAAGACGGACGTTGATAGTAGTATTACTATCTACAAAGCTCGACTTGTTGCGAAAGGTTTTCGACAAGTTCAAGGTGTTGACTACGATGAGATTTTCTCACTCGTATCTATGCTTAAAGTCTGTCCGAATCATGTTAGCAATTTCCACATTTATGAAATCTGGCAAATGGATGTCAAAACTGCATTCCTTAATGGATTTATTAAAGAAGAGTTGTATATGATGCAACCAAAAGGTTTTGTCAATCCTAAAGGTGCTAACAAAATGTGCAAGCTCCAGCGATCCATTTATGGGCTGGTGCAAGCATCTCGGAGTTGGAATATACGCTTTGATAAGTTGACCAAAGCATATAGTTTTACACAGACATACGTGAAGCCTGTATTTACAAGAAAGTGAGTGGGAGCACTACAGCCTTTCTGATAAGTATATGTGAATGACATATTGTTGATCAGAAATGATGTAGAATTTTCTGGAAAGCATAAAGGAGTGTTTGAAAGGAGTTTTTTGAAGAAATACCTCGGTGAAGCTGCTTACATATTGGGCATCAAGATCTATAGAGATAGATCAAGATGCTTGATAAGATTTTTCAATGAGTACATACCTTGACAAGGTTTATGAAGTAGTTCAAAATGGAATAGTCAAAGAAGGAGTTCTTGCCTGTATTGCAAGGTGTAAAGTTGAGTAAGACTCAAAACACGACCACGACAGAAAATAGAAAGAGAATGAAAGTCATTCCCTATGCCTCAGCCATAGGTTCTGTAAAAGTATGATATGCTGTGTACCAAACCTGTTGTGTACCTTGCCATGAGTTTGACAAGGGGGTACGATATTGATCCGGGAGTGGATCACTTGACAGCGGTCAAAATTATCCTTAGAAGACTAAGGAGTTCGTTGTAAAGAGTTGCGCCGATGCAAGCTTTTACACCGACTCGGATGACTCTAAGTCTCAATCTAGATACATATTGAGAGTCGGAGCAATTAGCTAGAGTAGCTCCATGCAGAGCATTGTAGACATAGAATATTTGCATAATACATACGGCTCTGAATGTGACAGGCCCATTGACTAAACCTCTCTCACAAGCAAAACATGATCACACCTTAGTACTCTTTGGGTGTTAATCACATGGCGATGTGAACTAGATTATTGACTCTAGTAAACCCTTTGGGTATTGGTCACATGGCGATGTGAACTATAGAGTGTTAAGTCACATGACGATGTGAACTACTGGTGTTAATCACATGGCGATGTGAACTAGATTATTGACTCTAGTGCAAGTGGGAAACTGAAGGAAATATGCCCTAGAGGCAATAATAAAGTTATTATTTATTTCCTTATATCATGATAAATTTTTATTATTCATGCTAGAATTGTATTAACCGGAAACTTAGTACATGTGTCAATACATAGACAAAAACAGAGTGTCCCTAGTATGCCTCTACTTGACTAGCTCGTTTATCAAAGATGGTTATGTTTCCTAACCATAGACGTGTGTTGTCATTTGATGAACGGGATCACATCATTAGGAGAATGATGTGATGGACAAGACCCATTCGTTAGCTTAGCATTATGATCATTACAGTTTTATTGCTATTGCTTTCTCCATGACTTATACATGTTCCTATGACTATGAGATTATGCAACTCCCGGATACCGGAGGAACACTTAGTGTGCTATCAAACGTCACAACGTAACTGGGTGATTATAAAGATGCTCTACAGGTGTCTCCGATGGTGTTTGTTGAGTTGGCATAGATCGAGATTAGGATTTGTCACTCCGAATGTCAGAGAGGTATCTCTGGGCCCTCTCGGTAATGCACATCACTATATGCCTTGCAAGCAATGTGACTAATGAGTTAGTTGCGGGATGATGCATTACGGAACGAGTAAAGAGACTTGCAGGTAACGAGATTGAACTAGGTATGAGGATACCGACGATCAAATCTCGGGCAAGTAACATACCGATGACAAAGGGAACAACGTATGTTGTTATGTCGTTTGACCGATAAAGATCTTCGTAGAATATGTAGGAGCCAATATGAGCATCTAGATTCCGCTATTGGTTATTGACCAGATATGTGTCTCGGGCATGTCTACATAGTTCTCGAACCCGTAGGGACCGCACGCTTAACGTTCGATGACGATTTGTATTATGAGTTTATGTGATTTGATGACCGAAGGTTGTTTCGAGTCCCGGATGAGATCACGGACATGACGAGGAGTCTCGAAATGGTCGAGAAATAAAGATCGATATATTGGAAGGCTATATTCGGACTTCGGAAAGGTTCTGAGTGATTCGGGTATTTTTCGGAGTACCGGAGAGTTACGAGAATTCGCTGGGGGAAGTAGTGGGCCTTAATGGGCCATACGGGAAAGGAGAGAAGGGCCTCAAGGGGTGGCCGCACGCCCCCCCCCCCCATGGGCTGGTCTGAATTGGACTAGGAGGGGGCGGCGCCCCCCTCCTTCCTTCTCCCCTCTTCCTCCTTCCCTTCCTTCTCCTAGTTGGAATAGGAAGGGGGGGCGAATACTACTTGGACCGGGAGTCCAAGTAGGACTCCCCCCCTTGGCGCTCCCCTTCTAGGGCCGGCCTCCTCTTCCTCCCTCTTTTATATACGTGGGCAGGGGGCACCCCAAAGGCACTACAATATTTGTCTTAGCCGTGTGCGGTGCCCCCCTCCACAGTTACACACCTCGGTCGTATCGTCGTAGTGCTTAGGCGAAGCCCTACGCCGGTAACTTCATCATCATTGTCGCCACCCCGTCGTGCTCACGGAACTCTCCCTTGGCCTCAACTGGATCAAGAGTTCGAGGGACGTCATCGAGCTGAACGTGTGCTGAACACGGAGGTGCCGTACGTTCGGTACTTGGATCGGTTGGATCGCGAAGACGTTCGACTACATCAATCGCGTTACTAAATGCTTCCGCTTTCAGTCTACGAGGGTACGTGGACACACTCTCCCCGCTCGTTGCTATGCATCACATAGATAGATCTTGCGTGATCGTAGGTAAAAAAATTAAATTACTGCGTTCCCCAACACTCTGTGGCCTATCAAAGGCAATTCTCCTGATGCCAAGCTTGAAGGCGCCATGAAAACATTGGTCTTCTATATCATCAGCGGCATCAGGTTCAACACTCAAGATTTCTTCATTCGTCAGCTAGCGGCTTCTGGAATTGATCCGTTTGGACTCAAATTCTATGCACCATGGGTAATGCGCTTGATAAAGCTTCACTCAACTGTCAACTATCAACCTTCATCACGCAATCATGTTGTATTCTTGCCTGATGTTGATATGTCCTATGAAGCCATCCTGAGCCTGCCAAGAAGCCAATCCATGAATACAATGCTGAACATCAAAGCTTCACTCAGCCCATTGAAGGCATTCATGTGCCAAATCCTCCTGCTCCTGATGGTCCTCTTGCTGGTCATTTATGTCTGCCGCATCGTGCCAACACCGATGCTACTGCCAGTACTATTGCTCAAAGGCCTCGGAAGCGTCCTCGTGTCCTCAACGACCGAGAGCTTCTTGTATCACTTCATCAGAAGCAGGATAGGCATCACGACTGGCTGAAGCGTAAGATGCAGAGTCTTCTTGTTGATGTCACTTGCATTCGCAATCTGGCCACCAAGAATTCATTCGTTGCGCATGAAGCATGTCGGCGGTCCTGTAAGAGCCTCACACTACTTTGTTCTGAAGATGATCTTCGTGAAGATGGCTTCACAGAACAATTCAAGTTTGACTCCAAGCCTCCACAATCTGCAAGTTGGCGTCCGACCCCTTCCATTGAAGATTCCGAGTATTCATCTTCGGCTGCAACTGTTGTTGCAAGAGTCATTGATGAAGAAGATGACGCCACTTCATCAGCGATGGCTTCACTGTACCATGATGCTGCACCAGGCCCGTCTGCACCACCCAACACAAACATCGACCCTGCTGCTCCAACATCTTCATCACCTGAGAGCGATTAGACACTCTATGTCTTCAAACCTTTTTGATCCTTACTGACAAAAGGGGGAGAAGCATATGAGTTGATAGTCTTCAAGCGGGTCCATATGGGGTGGTTGCCTATTTTTGCTATGTTCTTACAACTCTCGTTTTGAAACTATTTGGCTCTTGAGTTGTAACACTTAAACTTGATGGTCGTCTGCTACTTTTGCTGCTACTTTGTGATGCGATGATAAATTTCGCATAAAGTCATTATGCAGACGCCCATGTCTCATTATGCATTTCATTATCTTCATTATCCTTATGTATGCATGATGAATTGTCTTCGTGTGGTGAAAGAATCTCCACAAGTAAAACCTGCCATGTGCATTCGGATTCAAATGCAAACTACTTATATGCACATCTTCAGGGGGAGCCTTTTTTCAACACATGAAGACAATGCCCGTGATCTTTAACTTTCACATATTTTTATCCTCGTTGAAAACTTCAACCAGTTTGTCATCAATCACCAAAAGGGGGAGATTGTAAGTGCATCTAGTGCCACCCCTAGTTGGTTTTGGAGCATTGACGACAAACTTGGTTGAGGGACTAACGTGTTTGTGAGAATTGCAGGATAACACAGGTAGTAGTCCCTCATTGATTCAGTTTACCTACCAGAGATGACCCCTAAAAATGTATGAAGACATTGAAGACAATGGTGGTTCGTGAAGACATTCACGATGAAGATTATGACCTGTGAAGACATTCACTTGAATACTATGAAGTGCGAAGACATAGTTGTTTCATAGTTTCCTTTTCTTTTTTATTGAGTCATCGGAACCACCGTACTGTTAAGTGGGGTCCACGTGAACAAAGTCAGATGACTGAAGCGATGCTCAACCAAAATTCTATGTCTTCGAGCGAAGACAATGAGACCAAATCTTATCCAGAGTTGGATGAGTCAGCTTTGCTTGTAGCCCAAGCCAAGCTGCCGCGTGTGTTTGAAATCCGACCGTTGGACACCTGTCGGTTCCTTAGTGACCCAGGGTCATTTCGGACATATCAGGTCGGGTTGCCTCCTGGCTATAAATAGCCCACCCCTATACCGTAATTTGGTGGTTGCTCAGAGTTAGTGCACGGCTTTTGTCGTTTGTGAGCAGCCCACCTCCGAAGCCTTTGAGAGAGAGATCCTTGCGAGGACAAAGCCCAAAACACCCAGAGCCAAAAGAGTGTTAGGCATCACTAAAGTCTTTCTGCCGCGTGACCTGAAGACTTATTACACTTGAGGACTGTGCATCCTCCAGCCGGTTAGGCGTCGCCTTCTGAGCGTCCAAGAGTCATTGTGGATCGCCGGTGAACGGAGTCTGTGAAGGTTTGGAAGTCTACCTTGAAGACTTATGATACGTCCATTTTGCATCATGTTTCCTACTGTTATTTATGATGTTTTTATGCATAATAATACTTTTTGGAGTAATTCTGGTGCCTTTTCTCTCATAATATGCAAGGTACACACAAAGAGGGAGAATTCCGACAGCTGGAAATCTGGACCTGGAAAAGCTACGCCAGGCCACCTATTCTGCACAACTCCAAATAAGCTAAAACTTTACGGGGAATTTTTGTGGAATAAATAAGGAATATTGGAGACAATAATACCATAGGGGGCCCACCAGGTGGGCACAACCCACCTGGGCGCGCCAGGGAGCCCAGGCGCACCCTGGTGGGTTGTGCTCCCCTCGGCCCACCTTCGGTGCCCATCTTCTGGTATATAAGTTATTTTGACCTAGAAAAATCAGGGGAGGAGTTTTGGGACAGAGCGCCGCCGTCGCAGAACATGGGCAGGAGCACTTTTACCCTCTGGTGGAGCGGTTCCGCCGAAGGAACTTCCCTCCCGGATGGGGAAATCATCGTCATCGTTATCACCAACAACTCTCCCATATTGGGGAGGGCAATCTCCATCAACATCTTCAACAGCACCATGTCCTCTCAAACCCTAGTTCATCTCTTGTGTTCAATCTTTGTACCGGAACTATAGATTGGTGCTTGTGGGTGACTAGTAGTGTTGATTACATCTTGTAGTTGATCACTATATGGTTTATTTGGCGAAAGATTATATGTTCAGATCCAATATGCTATTTAATACCCCACTGATCTTGAGCATGATTATCATTTGTGAGTAGTTACTTTTGTTCTTGAGGTCACAGGAGAAATCATGTTGCAAGTAATCATGTGAACTTGATATGTGTTCGATAATTTGATTGTATGTATGTTGTGATTCCCTTAGTGGTGTCATGTGAACATCGACTACATGACACTTCACCATATTTGGGCCTAAGGGAATGCATTGTGGAGCAGTTATTAGATGATGGGTTGCGAGAGTGACAGAAGGTTAAACCCTAGTTTATGCGCTATTCCGTAAGGGACCGATTGAATCCAAAAGTTTAATGTTATGGTTAGAATTTATTCTTAATACTTTTCTTGTAGTTGCGGATGCTTGCGAGGGGGTTAATCATAAGGAGGTTTGTTCAAGTAAGAACAGCACCTAAGCACCGATCCACCCACACATCAAATTATCAAAGTAGCGAACACGAATCGAATTAACATGATGAAAGTGACTAGATAAAATTCCCGTGTACCCTCAAGAACGTTTTGCTTATTATAAGAGACCGTTTTGGCCTGTCCTTTGCCTCAAAAGGATTGGACTACCTTGCTGCACTTTTGTTACTACTATCATTACTTGCTTGTTACAAATTATCTTGCTATCAAACTACTCCGTTACTTCAATTTCAGCGCTTGCAGACATTACCTTTGAAAGTGCTAGTTATCGACTAGAGGGGGGGTGAATAGGCGATTTTTATGGAAGTCTTCAAAACATGAGAGTTTCGAAGACAAACAATACAAATGAACCTATTGATATGCAGCGGAAGGTAGACTACACTAAGCAAGCCATAGTCAAGTATTCAAAGAAGTGAAAGCTCGAAGACTAATAGCAACTAGGTAGTAAAGATCAGGATGGAAGATAGTATGAAGCCAAACAACAATAGAAGTCACACAGTGAAGTCAAACAGGTAATGCAAACAGGCAATGACTTCACGAAGACAAACTGTATATAAAGAGAGGGAGAGGATAGAACCAGACACTTGGTGAGGACAATGATTTGTTGGACCATCCAGTTGCTGTGACAACTGTACGTCTGGTTAGGGAGGCTGAGATTTAACTCAGAAGACTGTGTCTTCACCTTATTCCCCTTGAGCTAAGGACACCCAGTCCTCGCCCAATCACTCTGGTAAGTCTTCAAGGTAGACTTCCAAACCTTCACAGACTTCATTCACCCGCGATCCACAATGACTCTTGGATGCTCAGAACGCGACGCCTAACTGGCTGGAGGATTCACAGTCCTCAAGTGTAACAAGTCTTCAGGTCACGCGGACAGAAAGACTTCAGTGATGCCTAACACTCTTTGGCTCTGGGTGTTTGGGCTTTGTCCTCGCAAGGATTTCTCTCTCTCAGAAGCTTCGGAGGTGGGTTGCTCTCAAACGACAAAAACCATGCACTAACTCTGAGCAGCCACCAATTTATGGTGTAGGGGTGGGCTATTTATACACTAGGAAACCCGACCTGATTTGTCCGAAATGACCCTGGGTAACTAAGGAACTGACACGAGTTCCAACGGTCAGATTCAAACACACGCGGCAGCTTGACTTGGGCTACAAAGTAAAGCTGACTCATCCACCTCTGGATAAGATTTGCTCTCATTGTCTTCGCTCGAAGACATAGGATTTTGGTTGAGCATCACTTCAGTCACTCTGACTTTGTTCACTGGGACCCCACTTAACAGTACGGTGGTTCCTATGACTCAACAAAGAAGAAAAGGAAACAACGAAACAACTAAGTCTTCACGCTCCATAGTCTTCACGTGATGTCTTCGCTTGTCATAGTCTTCAATGTGGATATATTCACATACCACCATTGTCTTAAATGTCTTCATACATTTTTAGGGGTCATCTCCGGTAGGTAAACCGAATCAATGAGGGACTACTACCTGTGTTATCCTGCAATTCTCACAAACACATTAGTCCCTCAACCAGGTTTGTCATCAATACTCCAAAACCAACTAGGGGTGGCACTAGATGCACTTACAATCTCCCCTTTTGGTGATTGATGACAAACTGGTTGAAGTTTTCAACGGGGATAAAAATATGTGAAATTGTAAAGGATTAGGGTATTGTCTTCATAAGTACCAACAGGCTCCCCCTGAAGATGTGCATATAAGTAATTTGCTTTTGGAATGCAAATGCACATGGCAGGTTGTACTTGTGGAGATCCTCTTCAGCTTATGAAGACAATTCATCATGCATGATTAGATATAACGATGATAATGACATGTAGAATGAAAGATGGACGTCTGCAATATGACTTCGTGCGGGATTTATCATCGCACATGCGGAATTTATCATCGCATCACAGAATAGCAAACAAGTAGCAGACGACCATCAAGTTTAAGTGTTACAACTCAAAGAACCAAATGTATCAAAAGCGAGAGTTGTAAACACTAGGCAAAATATAAAGCAACCGCCCATATGGACCCGCTTGAAGACTATCAACTCATATGCTTCTCCCCCTTTTGTCAGTAAGGACCAAAAAGTTTGAAGACATAGAGCCTCTACTCGTTCCCAGAAGGAATAGGTGAAGCTGCAGGGTCAACGTCGGGGTTTGGCGGTGCAGAAGAACTTGGTGCAGTGTCGACACGCGCTGAAGTTGGAGGTGGTGAAGTAGCATCATCTTGGTCATCTATGACTCTGGCATTCACCGTTGCAGCTGAGGAGGAATAGTCAGAGTCTTCAAGAGAGGGAGTCCGACGCAAGACAACATTCCTTGGAGGAGTGGAGTCAAACTTGAATCTTTCTCTGAAGCCATCGTCTTGAAGATCTGCTTCAGCACACAGCAATGTCAAACTCTTCCATGACCTCCGACAGGTTTCATGAGTGACAAAGGCATTCTTGGTGGCAAGGTTGCCAATGCGATTGACATCCACCAAGAGACTTTGCATTTGTCGCTTCAGCCAGTAGTGATGCTTATCCTGTTTCTGATGCAGGGCGACGAGAAGCTCTCGGTCATTGAGAACACGAGATCGCTTTCGAGGCCTTTGCACAATTGTGCTCTTAGTGGCTTCAGTATTGGCACGAAGAGGGCCACGTGTATTGCCAGCCAAAGGATAAACACGCGTGACTGCCTGGACTCCTGCAATGGGCTATGTGAAGCTTTGGTGATCAGCATTGTGAAGATAAATGGGCTCCTCGGCAGGCTCTGGGTATATGGCTTCAATAGACATATCAACCTCTGGCAAGAATATCAGATGGTTGCAAGCAGAAGGTTGATAATTGACGGCAGAGTGAAGCTTGATAAGGCGCATAACCCATGGAGCGTAGAACTTCAGACCAAAGAGATCAGAGCCTGATGAAGCCAATTGTCTGATCAAGAAGTCTTGAGCATTGAAGTTGATGCCATTGAAGATATAAAAGACCAATGTCTTCATCACTCCTTCAAGCTTTGCTGCAGAAGAATGTCCTTTGACAGGCCAGAGAGTTCGCCTGATGATATGATAAATAGTGCGGGGCTGATACTCTAGGTCTTCAACAAAGAACTCTTTTGGGTATTCAGCGTCGCGTGGTAGAGGCTTCATCATGCTTAGCATTTGGCTCATGTTGGGCTCTGGCTTCTGAAAGATGCTCTCCAAAGCATTGCGGTGAAGCTGACAACCAGGCTCGAAGAGTTCACCTGGAGTGGGCAGGCCAATTAGCTCAATGATATCAAGAGCTTTGGCTTCATGATGGACATTGCCTGTCATCCACTCAAGGACCCAAGTCTTCGGATCCCTGTTGTAGCCGCGAATGTGAAGGGTAGCATAAAATTGTAGCAGAAGCTCTTCATTCCAATGCTCCTTATCAGTCACAAAGTTCAGAAGACCAGCATCACGGAAGCAGTCTAGGGCTTCTTCTAGGCAGGGCAGTTCAGCAATGGCTTCACAGTCTAGACGCATATGTGGGAAGATGCACCATTGGTCATAGAGAACACAAGAATAGTAACTGCGCTGCTGATAGCTCCAGAACCGATCATATGAGATCCTTGGCTTGGAATAGGGGTTCTTGGCGCTATCGAAGAAAGTGTTGTGCGCAATGAAGCCATTTGCATTGAATGACCCTGGTGAGGTTGCAGTACCTGGAAACCTTGGCAGTCTTGGCTTAGGCTTCTAGACCTGGGGCCTGTGCTCGACATGATAGTCAAATTGTGGACTAGCAGGAGGCGGAGGAACCAGGATGGGCCATCTGACAGTGATCAGCTGACCATGGTCATATGCTTGCTCGAGTGTGTGTGGTCGTGGAGGCGGTACAGGAGCAGTGGCATTGACTTCAGGCTGCAAATTTGCATCAGGTGTAGCATTGGCTTCAGGTGCAATCACTTCGTGCACCACATTAGCTTCAGCCATGACAACGTCATTGGCTTCAGTTGAGTTGTTTGTGGCCGCCTCAATGTTATCAACCTCCACTCGAGTAGCTGGAGGGTCAGACACGTTCTCCTCGAGAACAGTTTCAGGGTTGGTTGGGGGTGTAGCAACACGTTCTTCTTCATCTCTTGGCTCTTCTTGTTCATCAGCTGATGCAGCCGGAATATCTTCAGCCGTGTTGGCTTCAGACTCGGAGTTGTTCGCAGTTGGAGAGGCTTCTGGAAATACTTGGCGAGATACTGATTGGCGCTCTTCTCCTTCTGGAACACTTGACAGAGTGAGTTGTGGCCTTGGTCCTTTACGAAGCCTGTGGAATGCTGGCGACGCATGTGGAGATGGAGTTGGTTGAGCCACAAAGTCATCATCTTCAAGCACCGGAGCGGTGACTTGAGTTGGGGGAGTAGTTGGTGTTTCTGCTTGACGGGGGGAGTTTTGAGGGTGATCAGCCCATGAATCATCCTGAGCAATTGGCGTCAAGGGACAACCAATGCTGATGAGTTTGCTGTTCGTGAGAACAGGCGATGATACCAGTTGGTGCTCAATCTGAGGAAGGACTTCATCATCTTCTACATTGTCATGTTGACCAATGTCTTCAGCTGCGGTGGGGTCAACAGCTGGAATGTCTTCAGCTTCAGGAGCCTCTGTGGAAGCAGGCTCATGAACTATCATACGACGCTCTTGATGTGCAGATGCAGGACGAGCAACAAAAATTGGCTTGATGACTAGGGGCTCTGAGGGAGCAGCCCAATCTTTCTTCTTGGTTTTTCGCTTCTTGGTAGGTGGAGCCTCGTCAGTGGTGTTCTTGGTCTTGCGCTTTCTGGCTTCGGCTTCAGCTGCCCTAGTTTTCTTGAGCTCCGAAGCTACTGTGGGGACCTTAGGCTTCACGCCTGTCATACTAGCGGGGAAGACAATGCGAGGTTCTTCCCGCCTGGATGTATCTGCTTGGTCCACAACAGGCTTCTTCTACTTGGCAGCCATCTTGGGGTCGATGCCAGGACGCCCAGGTGCCTTGCGCTTCTCATCTTCATTATAGGCTTGAACACATTTGGCAGCCAAAAGCTTCATGCGCTCTCGAGAATCTTTAGCTTCATCACGTTTCTTATGAAACGCCTCCTTGAGCTCATGCATCATGGTCTTGAAGTTTTGGACGTCTGTCACACTGAGCTTGGCCATATGCTTCTTGAACTGGGCCTTTTCATAATCAATCTTGTGCTTCAGCTCAACAATTCTCTAAGCTAGAGCCAGCTCAGGAGCAATGGCGCCATGGAAGGAGACGCTGAGGCCAATGGGGAGTTGCAGATCATCAAAACTGAGGTTTGGGCTATCAAACCATTCGTCAGTGAACTTGTTCAGGATGTCCACATCGAAGAGGGGAAGATCATTGAAGATTTCCGCCTCTTGCTTGCTCTTTATTAGCAGCTCAAGAGCATCATCGCCAAGATCGTCGTCACTAGATAGATTAATGGTGTCGTTCTCATTCCTCAGAACGGCAGCATGGGTCAGTGCTTGACCAGTAGGCTGTACTTGCTTCTTCTTCTTCTTAGACTTGGACATCCGTGAGAGATCTTCAGAGTGCACGCTTGGTGCAGGAGGAGCAGTGGCCAGTGGCTTCGCTTGCGAAGCTCTTGGTGCAGCTGAGGGCTTGGAAGCCTTGGGTTTCTTCAGCTTTTGAGGCTTCGGCGAAGCAGGAGCTTCATCAGAATCAGCTTCATCTCCAGACTGATCCACCGTGGCCCTCTGAGCAGCGATGTAGGAGAGGAGACCATCAAAGTTGTCGAAGGGGCCGATGACATTTGGATTGGCATCTCGTGTGCCATCAGCCCGAGGAGCAGAAGGCCCTGGGTTGAAATTGCATCCGAGACTCTTCTTGTTCTCTTTGGCCGAGTTCTTGGCAAACTGGAAGTTGCGCTTAAACAGATTGTCTTCACGACACCATAGCAGAGAGGATGGGTCGGCATCAGCAGGCTACGGTCCACGGACCATGCAAGGGTAGAAACCCTGAGCAATAGCTTCAGATCTGGTCTTGGGTTGAAGATTTTTATAGAGAATATCTCCCCAAGGACGTTTGATAGCATTCTTTTCAGCATATTCCTTGGTGACGAATCTGTACTTGAACCATTGCTCGGCCCAATATCTTCGAATCCATTGGATTCGTGTCTTGCGCTGACCATAGCTCTCTTCACGATCAGTTTTATATAGTTCATAGAGATCTTCGGGCAGATCCATTGATGTCCCCCCACGCCGCTGTCTGCCACCCTTCCTTGCTGATTTCTCTGTTGCCATGAAGTTCGGACTGAATGGCTTCAATACTGTCAAAGGCTTCCGTCTGCTGGTCAGACAGGAACTGGCTTCGGGAGAGTTGATATGATGTTGTAAGAATTCTGCAAATGAATGCAGACTATGAGAACCAAGGGATTCTCCCACGGACATGTACCTGTGACAGCATTAGAGATGCGAGGGAAGGGGAAGAGGTCATATGCATTCTCAGAAGATTTTGAAGATAAATCAGTTTAGAAGACATTGACCTCATAGCGCGAAGACATTCACTTATATGTTGAGAGTTGGGTCCAGATTTGTACGAATCCAAGAATAGGTACAAGTGAGGAATCTAACTATGTGTGAAGCATAAGTGAACATACTAGGCATCATATGAGATGCAAAACCGGATAGATCCAAATTTGTGGAGGCAGAAACCACTTTTGGTAGAAGGGATGAATCTATCGGATCAAAAAGACGGTAAAAAAAGAGTTTTAATTTACCACATGATGAACTGCTAGACGGAGTAGAAGACGAGGTCGAGCAGTTCGATCTTCCGTGCCCTAACTTGGTGACGGAGGACACCTACGGCGGCGGCGGAGAAGACGATGTCCGCGGTCGGCGTGAAGATGGCATCGGAGAGGTCACGACAGCTAAGCGCTTCGTCGCCGGTGTCGTCAAGAGCTAGCGGTGGCGCTAGGGTTTGTCGAGGTGGAGAGGTGGAAGAAGTGTTTTGACCGTGATGTGATGTGCATTTATAGGGAGAGGGACGGCACAGCGCAATTACGCGGGTGCCCCTGGCAGTTCACATATGAGGGACACGTGGCGAACATGCAACACATTGGAAGTTGTTCCATGTTCCCACGCACGCCTGGACTGTCGGGTGGTCGTTCCGGCTTCTCCGGGTTTCAGGCAATAAGAATTGAGCATTTAAAACAGATTTAATGTTTGTCTCTGTATCTTCTGCTGACAAGGACGCAGAGAAGACATTCGACTATTTTCAAGAGAATGCATATGATTTGGATAGATAGAGTTTGAGGTAGGAAGCATAAAGAGGTTAGGGTCCGATCACATTCACTTAGTTCAAAAGATTCAAACGAGAAGACATAGCTATAAGTGAATGTTGTAGAGGACAGAACACTAACATACGTATATATCAGAATAAGACCAAATGAAGTCATGTTACTATTGAAGACAAATCAAATGCGAAGACTTAGCAAATGTAATGCCAAGAGAAAAACATTCCAAACAAAAGTTTGGTGGTGGCGTTACCCACCGTATAGGAAGTATTAGACCCAGATACGGCGCACAATTATCGTGGCGCTCCGAAGTCAAATTTCGCATTAATGTATTCACACTCAGAGTGTAAGTCTTCATTGATTGAAGACATACATTACTTCGTGTGTTGCACATCTAAGTCATCAACATGCATAAGTGTTAGGATGTGTGCCTGATCACAGGACATTCGAGGATTCCAAGATATTTAGCTCACACCGCAACTTGCAAAACCATTTCTCATCCAAGGGCTTTGTGAGGATATCTGCCAATTGCTCTTCAGTGTTGACGTGTATGATATCAATATCTTCCTTCATACCATGATCTCTGAGAAAGTGATGATGAATTTCAATGTGCTTTGTCTTCGAGTGCTGAACTGGATTGTTGGCAATCTTGATGGCGCTTTCGTTGTCGCAGTAGAGTGGTACTTGTTTCAGATGGATGCCATAGTCCTTGAGTGTTTGCTTCATCCATAGAAGCTGAGCGCAGCAAGATCCAGCAGCAATGTATTCAGATTCAGCAGTGGAGAGTGATACACAGTTCTGCTTCTTTGAAGACCTACAGACAAGTGATTGTCCCATAAAGTGACATGTGCCTGATCTAGACTTGCGATCCACCTTGTCACCAGCATAATCAGCATCCGAGAATCCAACTAGATCAAACTCTGAGCCCTTTGGATACCATAATCCTAGTGTTGGGGTGTAAGCCAAATATCGAAGAATTCGCTTCACAGCTAAGTGATGCGATTCCTTTGGTGCCGCTTGGAATCGAGCACACATGCAAACACTAAGCATGATATCTATCCTAGATGCACATAAATAAAGTAAAGAACCAATCGTGGAGCGGTATACCTTTTGATCGAACTCTTTACCATTCGCGTCGGGACCCAGATGACTCTTGGTTGGCATTGGCGTCATGTAACCTTTGCAGTCTTGCATTCCAAACTTCTTCAGGCAGTCTTTAAGGTATTTCTCTTAAGATATGAAGATGCCATTGCTTTGCTGACGAATTTGAAGACCAAGGAAGAACTTCAGCTCACCCATCATGGACATCTGATATTGCTCTTGCATCATGTGTCCAAACTCATCACTGTATTTCTGGTTGGTGCAGCCGAAGATAATATCATCCACGTATATTTGGCACACAAACAGTTCACCATCATATGTCTTCGTGAAGAGTGTGGGATCCAGGGAACCAGGTTTGAAGCCTTTGCTCTTCAGGAAGTCTTTGAGTGTGTCATACCAAGCGCGAGGGGCTTGTTTGAGGCCATACAAAGCCTTGTTAAGCTTGTACACCATATCAGGATGTTCTGGATCCTCAAAGCTAGGAGGTTGTGCAACATACACTTCTTCTTCAATCTTGCCGTTGATAAATGCACTCTTCACATCCATTTGATACAGAAGGATGTTGTGATGATTTGCATAGGCTAGCAATATGCGTATAGCTTCAAGCCTAGCCACAGGAGCAAATGTTTCATCGAAGTCAATCCCTTCAACTTGAGTGTATCCTTGAGCAGCGAGACGAGCCTTGTTTCTGACAACTTGACAATGCTCATCTTGCTTGTTGCGATAAATCCATTTTGTGCCAATTATGTTGTGCTTGCGAGGGTCAGGACGCTTGACAAGTTCCCAGACATTGTTCAGTTTGAACTGTTGAAGCTCTTCTTGCATAGCTTGAATCCATTCAGGTTCCATGAAGGCTTCAGCAACTTTCTTGGGTTCAGATATTGAGACGAATGCAAAGTGCCCACAGAAATTTGCTAGCTGTGTTGCTCTTGAACGAGTGAGTGGACCAGGCGCATTGATGCTATCAATTATTTTCTCAATTTGTACTTCATTTGCAACACGAGGATGAACTGGACGAAGATTTTGCTCTTGCTGATCATTGTCATCGTTAGGAGGATTGTCTTCGAGCTGTGCATTGTCTTCAGGTTGATTGGGTGCAGAAATGATAAGTTCCTCTTCAGGCTGTGCTTCAGACGGTATGATTTCTCCTGTTCCCATTAGCTTGATGGATTCACTGGGTGGAACTTCATCTAGCACATTTGGCAGGTAGTGAGAGTAGAGTAGTGAGTAGGGCCAAATAAGTCCATGTGTAGCAGCTCGAAGGGTTGAGATGTCGTCATGATTGTCTTTGAGGGATGCTTGGCCTTAGTCATCTTTCCAGCTTCGCAGGCACCGCACAGATGATCTTTCTTGAACTTGACGCCCTCAATGCCTATGACATGCTTCTTCTTTGCGAGAGTGTGTAAGTTCCTCATTCCAGCATACCCTAGCCTCCGATGCTAGAGCCAGCACTCTGAAGCTTTTGCTAGTAGACATACGGCAAGCTGTGGTCCTGCTGAGAAATCTACCATGTACAGATCATCTTTCCGATACCCTTCAAAGACTAGAGACTTGTCAGATTCCATTAGTACAAGGCAACGATATTTTCCAAATAGCACAATCATGTTCAAGTCACAAAGCATTGAGACAGACATTAAGTTGAAACCAAGGGATTCAACAAGCATCACTTTATCCATGTGCTGATCCTTTGAGATTGCAACTCTACCTAGACCCAATACCTTGCTTTTACCAGTGTCAGCAAATGTGATGTGACTCTTGTCAGATGGACGTAAGGTTGAGTCCATGAGAAGACTTCGATCACCAGTCATATGATTAGTGCATCCGCTGTCCATAATCCATTCTGAAGCATGAGGTGTCATACCCTTGGCACCTCATGCCATGAAGCAGTAGGTGGGAGCAGAGTCGTCCTTGTCATTAGCATCGGCGTTGATGACGGGGCCATTGTCTTCAGTGTTGAAGATGGACTTGGCAACGTAGGATTTAGCTAGGGCCAGACTTGCAATGCCAGGGTCGGACTCCTCCTCGGACTCCACCTCCGCCTCCTCAGAAGCAGACTCCTCCTCTGAATCCATCTCCTTGCCAACAAAAGCACGAGCCTTTCCAGATGAGCTCTTCTTATGAGATGAAGACTTGGATGAGGACTTGGAAGAAGACTTTGAGGATTTCTTCTTCTTCTTGTCATCAGAATCATATTCCTTGCTCTTCTTCTTCTTGTTGTTCTCATTGTCCCACTATGGACACTCAGAGATGTAGTGTCAAGGTTTCTTGCACTTGTGACATGTTCTCTTCTTGTAGTCATGAGTGGAAGCTTCATCATTTCTTAAGCTGGATCGTGAAGACTTTCTGAAGCCCTTCTTTTTAGTGAACTTCTGGAACTTCTTCACAAGCATAGCAAGCTCCTTTCCAATGTCTTCAGGATCACCAGAACTGCAGTCAGATTCTTCTTCAGATGAGGAAACAGCTTTTGCCTTCAAAGCGCGAGTTCGTCTATAGTTGGGACCATAGATATCTCTTTTCTTAGATAGCTGGAACTCATGTGTGTTGAGCCTCTCAAGTATGTCAGATGGATCGAGTGTCTTGAAGTCAGGGCGTTCTTGTATCATCAGGGCAAGGGTGTCGAACAAGCTGTCAAGTGATCTCAGCAATGTCTTGACGATTTCATGCTTGGTGATCTCAGTGGCGCCGAGAGCACGAAGCTCATTTGTGATGTCAGTGAGGCGATCAAACGTGAGCTGGACATTCTCGTTGTCGTTTCTCTTGAAGCGGTTGAAGAGGTTGCGAAGAACACTGATCCTTTGATCTCTCTGAGTTGAGACGCCTTCGTTGACCTTGGAGAGCCAGTCCCATACTAGCTTCGACGTTTCCAGAGCACTCACACGGCCATACTGTCCTTTGGTCAGATGACCACAGATGATGTTCTTGGCAGTAGAATCCAGTTGAATGAACTTCTTGACATCAGCAGGGGTGACACCTTCACCAGTCTTGGGAACACCATTCTTGACGACGTACTAGAGGTCGACATCAATGGCTTTAAGATGCATGCGCATCTTATTCTTCCAGTAGGGATATTCAGTTCCATCAAAGACGGGGCACGCAGCGGAGACTTTGATTATCCCTGCAGTCGAAGAAGCTAAAACTCCAGGTGGTTAAACCGAATCACACAGAACAAGGGAGTACCTTGCTCTGATACCAATTGAAAGTGCTAGTTATCGACTAGAGGGGGGTGAATAGGCGATTTTTGAAAGTCTTCAAAACATGAGAGTTTCGAAGACAAACAATAAAAATGAACCTATTGATATGCAGCGGAAGGTAGACTACACTAAGCAAGCCATAGTCAAGTATTCAAATAAGTGAAAGCTCGAAGACTAATATCAGCTAGGTAGTAAAGATCAGGATGGAAGCTAGTATGAAGCCAAACAACAATAGAAGTCACACGGTGAAGTCAAACAGGTAATGCAAACAGGCAATGACTTCATGAAGACAAGCTGTAAATAAAGAGAGGGAGAGGATAGAACCAGACAGTTGGTGAGGACAATGATTTGTTGCACCAGTTCCAGTTGCTGTGACAACTGTACGTCTGGTTAGGGAGGCTGAGATTTAACTCAGAAGACCGTGTCTTCACCTTATTCCCCTTGAGCTAAGGACACCCAGTCCTCGCCCAATCACTCTGGTAAGTCTTCAAGGTAGACTTCCAAACCTTCACAGACTTCATTCACCGGCGATCCACAATGACTCTTGGATGCTCAGAATGTGACGCCTAACCGGCTGGAGGATTCACAGTCCTCAACTGTAACAAGTCTTCAGGTCACGCGGACAGAAAGACTTCAGTGATGCCTAACACTCTTTGGCTCTGGGTGTTTGGGCTTTGTCCTCGCAAGGATTTCTCTCTCTCAGAAGCTTCGGAGGTGGGTTGCTCTCAAATGACAAAAGCCGTGCACTAACTCTGAGCAGCCACCAATTTATGGTGTAGGGGGTGGGCTATTTATAGCCACTAGGCAACCCGACCTGATTTGTCCGAAATGACCCTGGGTCACTAAGGAACTGACACGTGTTCCAACGGTCAGATTTCAAACACACGCGGCAGCTTGACTTGGGCTACAAAGTAAAGCTGACTCATCCACCTCTGGATAAGATTTGCTCTCATTGTCTTCGCTCGAAGACATAGGATTTTGGTTGAGCATCACTTCAGTCACTCTGACTTTGTTCACTGGGACCCTACTTAACAGTACGGTGGTTCCTATGACTCAGCAAAGAAGAAAAGGAAACAACGAAACAACTAAGTCTTCGCGCTCCATAGTCTTCACGTGATGTCTTCGCTTGCCATAGTCTTCAATGTGAATATCTTCACATACCACCATTGTCTTCAATGTCTTCATACATTTTTAGGGGTCATCTCGGGTAGGTAAACCGAATCAATAAGGGACTACTACCTGTGTTATCCTGCAATTCTCACAAACACATTAGTCCCTGAACCAGGTTTGTCGTCAATACTCCAAAACCAACTAGGGGTGGCACTAGATGCACTTACAACCTTGCTGAAAATCACTTGTCATTTCCTTCTGCTCCTCGTTGGGTTCGACACTCTTACTTATCGAAAAGGCTACAATTGATCCCATATACTTGTGGGTCATCAACTTACCAGAGTGATTGGGTGAGGACTAAGTGTCCTTAGCTCAAGGGGAATAAGGTGAAGACGCAGTCTTTTGAGTTCAATCTCAGCCTCCCTAACCAAACGTACAGTTGTCACAACAACTGGAACTAGTCTACCAAATCCTTGTCTTCACCAAGCTACTGGTTCTATCCCCTACTTCCTTTACATTTCAGTTCGTGTTCGTGAAGTCATTGATTGCTTGCCTGATCTGATTGACTTCATTGTGTGACGATTATTACCTGTTTGGCTTCATACTGTCTTTCATTCTGATCCATACTAGCTAGCTGCTGTTAGTCTTCGTACTTTCACTGTACTTCTTACTTGACTATGGGTTGTCTAGTGTAGTTCATCTTCGGCTGCATATCATATAGGTTCATTTTAACAGTTTGTCTTCAAAGACCTCATGTTTTGAAGACTTTCATAAAAATCGCCTATTCACCCCCTTTAGTCGATAACTAGCACTTTCAACAAGCTATGAATCCATTGTATTCATCACTATCACACTACTCTACCATGCTACAAATCCACCACCAATAGCTACCACAACATCATAATCTACCGTAATGACAGTAAGCATAGCACACGAACTGCACGAATCAACCCTACCACATGCTTGCACATCAAACCGTACGACCACATGCTCTCAGGTCTAGCTACAACGAACAGAGAGAAGAGGGCGACTAAACTCACACAGGCCATGGCTACAGCTCGAGGGGGAGCGGGAACGGACGGAGAAGTTGAGGACAGGAGTCGACGCCACCATGGATCGCCCGCCGGTGAAGGAGTGCCCCTTACCTGCTCGTCGGTGCCGATGCGCATCGGCGGGAAAACTCATAAGGAGGAAGAAGGTGGCAGGACTTTGGGCGGTGTGAGGATGGGGCTAAATAGGGGCGACCGAATTGGCGGGAAGTGAGCCGAAATCCTCCCGCCGATTTTTTGTAGATGCGCGCGAGCTCGCGACATCTCCCTGGTTGCACAAGCTCAGCGCCGCGTTCCCCTTCCCTGCTTCGGCCGAGCCCGACTCTCCAAAAGCTGCCGATTTGTGTGTAGCTGTTAGGCCTGACTACGAGGTGCTTTAAACTTTGTGCGATGCATGCCGAACTGTGTATGCGGGCTATTAAACAGGCCGGATTCTTCCCGCATGGGTCTGGATGGGCCAAACGTAGGCAACCAAACACATCCTAAATAAACCGCGTACGACTCTCAAAATGAAAATGTAACACTTGGTGGGATTTGCGGTAGAATTTAGTTTTCTTTATTTCGCGAAATGCGATTTAGCTATTCCTACGACAGCACATCACTCAGAATCTCTGAAAGCTTAATCTCTTTTTCAAATGGTACAAATCTCATTTTCTGATGGACCCAAATCTGTTGGCCGAAAGAAAAACAGTGTATACACGCGGAATGCGTTCACCCCGACGAACTTTTATTACTACCCAGCAACGATCCGGGACATGGGGTGCCTGTCCTTCCATCACGAAGTCAAACAAGAAGGCTCAGCACTCACGGGCCCCAAGTGAAGTGACCATTCCAACGGTAACTTCGGAGGTCGGCACGGCACGCACCTCCGATCCACACCCCGGCGGCACAGCACAGTACATACTCCATGGATTCCACTTTTACCGTCCACCATTTCCACTCCATCCATCCACATGCGCCCGACCACACATGCTGAGCTCCACAGTCCACTGTCCACTCCGTGGGAACGGCTCCACGCTCCGTCGAGCGGCCGAGCGACGTCAAAGGAGATCTACTAGACCAGACCGAAAAAAAATCTCGCCGGAAAAATCTGGCGCACGGGAGGAGCAGGAGGAGGCGTCCAAGTGCGCCGCGTCCGATCCCGGGTCACGTGGCGCGCATGCCGCCCTCCTCTGCCAACGGCCCGCGCACGCACGCGCATCCACGCACGCATACGTGTCCCAAAGCCGCCGGCCCGGCCCGTGCGCCACACCCACGCCTCCCCTCCGACAAGCAAAAACATAATAAAAAATATCTCCCCGGCACAACCAGCCTTTCGAGCGTGATTCTGGTACAGCGTATACAATATTTTAACAAGAGCGTACATACATACATACACTGAGTGTGTGTACTCGTCGCCGTCGTGCTGCCTCACGGGGCCATCCTTAAACAAATCCCGCACGCGCCCCGCACGTGACCGGCCGGGCTCGATGGCGGGAAAGGTGACGGCCGGGGAGGGAGGAAAGGCGGGAAAGACCGGTCAATTCCCGCGCTCGCATGCACCTACCGACAGGGGCTTCCGCCCGGGCCCCACCGCACAAGGCTACAAAAGCTTTTGCCTACGTGGCGGGGTCAGCGTGCGGCCGCCCACGACGGCACGCATCTCGCCGCGCCAACTGCCCATGCATGCATGCGCTACTGTACACAGCGCAGGACTTGCAACCGTGACCAAGAAAATTTATTTCTACTCCATTATTCCCGAATTAACCATGCGATCGAGAGCAAATCTTTTCGCCATTTGTGGCATATACTTACGAGCTAGTATTGATCGGGTTCCAAATAAGGCCGCGACGCGTTTCGATCGCGTTGGTTTACAGATGGGCAACTTTTAATGGGATTAATTTGCTTCCATCTTTGGCAAGACGTACGTTTACCATTGGCGTTACAAGCAATCTTCACTTAAAGGAAACACATGTTTCTTTCCCCATATATCGCCTCCATACATCAATGTCATCAATTTACTTCCATCTATGGGTTCTAGCACATACACTAGTACGTACATTACTTTACACATCTTTTTTCCACTCAAGAATATATTTGCCCCATATTATGATATTAGAGATATTTAATGGGACTTTAGGGGCTCGATATTCGCCTATATTCCGCGACATTGATAGCATGATACTTATATTCGCGAATGAGGAGCACCAACATCATCGTCGAATCATGTGGGATCCCATGCCACCTAATACATTATTATTTCCTCTAAGGAAAAACATGAGCCGGGAAATGTCAAACGTGGAGCAAAATATTCCCGCACATACGTACGTGTCATACCACATCCGCGCATCCCGAAAAGAGGGCAACAAAATCTTTTCGTTTCACTTTTTACCAAAAAAAACAGAAGGAAAAGATTTGCACCCAGAAAAATCGCTCCTTTCCGTCGCGCTCTGGGTGGCGGCTTGGCCGCCAAGCCAGCTGACCATTTCCCTCCGCGACCGCCTTTTTTTATTTTTACAGCTCACCGCTCCGAGGCTGATGGCCGGGCCCCGCGGCATCAGTTACCATTTCCTTCCAGCAGCAGCACATTTACTTGCTCATTTATTGTTATTATTTCTGCGAAATTATTTTCCAGGGCCGTTTCAGATATGCCAGATCGGAGGAAAGTCAGAGAGAAACTAATTATCGTTGGCGCTGCGCGGCCAGCAGTAAACGAGCCCGAGGCGACAGATCCCAACCGCACGCTGCCCATCCCCAACCGCGCGTAGTACCACTAGCTAGATCTGGCGACTGTGAGGTCAGTGGGACTGGGAAGGACGCAGGGCCCGCGTGTCATTGACTGGGGGTGATGGGGACGGGCAGGCGTGTAGGTGAAGCATTTATCATTTCCCCCAGCCGCCTCCCGTTCGCGTCCCCCCGTAAAGCCCTCGCTTAAACCCACCCCCACCGCTCGCGTTTCTTACCTAAACTTAGATTTGTCAATGACTGGTGGGGCCGGGGTAGATGGGCGCGCGTGCCGGACAAAAGGCCAGCGCGGTTCCAGACCCATTCCGCGATACGATGGGTTACCTGTGGCGAGGCACGTTCCGCACGCTGACGGTGGGCCTCTGATGTGCGTCGGTCCCACATGTCTGTCAAAACGTCGCGACTATGGCTAGTACGTACAGCGCCCGAATATCAACCGTGTCACTTTCCATTTTTCAGCCGCACGGGTAAAACGCAATGACATGCGGGCCCGGGAGGGAACGGGTCCCGCGCGTCAGTGGGCGGGTGGTTGGGTGGTTTGCGTGGGGCGGCGATTTAGGTGGGCAAGTGCGGGGGCAGTGGGAGGGGATTAAATATCGGAGGAGGAGACCATCCCAACCCCTTTTGCTCCTCTCGCCGCTTTGGGTCGGGGTTTTAGCGAGCTCAGGGAGGCCGGCCGGAGGCGACGACCGCCGTCGGGGAAGAAGAAGAAGACGCCCCACCACTCGTATATGTCTTCTTGCCCCTTCGCCGATCTGGTGGTAGTCGCGCTGCTCCTCGCCGCCGCCGCCGTCGTCGCCGTCGTCCTCCTCCACGCCCTCGCCTGCGCCCCCCGATCTATGCACCAGGGGCTCCACGGCTGGAACAAGTCCTCGTCGATGCTCAGGTCCGTCCGTGCCCCTCCTCCCCCGTCAATTTCTCATCTTTTTCGCCGGCCTTTTCGCCCAGATCTGGAGGTTTTTCATGGGGTTTTGATGGATTCTTGCTCCCCTTGTTGATGCAGGGACGGGTTCGGGGTGAAGTATTCCGGATTCCTCCACATAAGGCCGTGTAGTTTCTTGCGAGGAGACTGACGGATTCCCGGTGATTCCGTCCGTCCAATTTTTGACACCCAAGAGAGAGAAAAAGTTGTCCCCTTTTCCTAGTAGAGTTTTTCCCCTTCAGTTTTGCTAGTCAGTCAGTGTTGGAAGAAGAAGACGATCCATGGCCCCGCTGAGCGAGCACCAGATGCGCCTCACGCGCGCCCTGGCCAAGAGGCCCAAGACCAAGATGCTCACCGGGTTCGGCGTCAAACCCACCGCTGCTTTCTCCAAGCCGGCGCAGCTGCAGGCGCAGGCGCTGCTGCCCGGTGCGCAGCCGCCGCGGCGGCGCGTGCGCGTCCTGTACGAGGACCCCGACGCCACCGACTCGGACACGGACGACGAGGAGGCTGTCGCCGCCCCTGCTTCGTCCAAGCGCTGCTTCGAGCTGTTCCTTGGCAAGGCCCCGCCGGCCAAGGTGTTTGCCAAGCCGGTCACTCCGACCGCCGCGGCTTCTGCCGTCGCTGCCTGCACCACCAGCAGCGCCGAGGGCCACCGTGGGGTGCGCCTCCGCAAGTGGGGCAAATGGGCGGCCGAGATCCGCAACCCGTTCTCCGGCAAGAGGGAGTGGCTTGGCACCTTCGACACTGCCGACCTGGCCTCCGCCGCCTACCAGGCCGCCTCCCGGAGCTTTATCGAGGAGAAGCGTCGCCGCCGTGGCCAGTCTGTGGCTGCGGCCTCACCTGCTCGGTCGGCTGCGTCAACAACACCGACGTCGTCTTCTACTACACCAACGGCATCTTCGTCGTCCTCCACCTCGGCTGCTCCATTCGCACACCCGTCGCCGTCCTCTGTCCTGGAGGCCACCAAGCCAGCAGCCGAGTCCCTGTCGCCTGAGCCGACCCCAGTTCCCGTCATGTTGTCCACCACGGCTGAGACTGCGCAGCTTCCTGACGACCCAGAGTTCTACCAGGACCTCCTGCGTGGTCTCCAGCTGCCGGACATCGACCCGATGGACTTCCGCGCCGGGCTTGATGCCTTGGACGTCTCCGAGGCGTCGGCTTACTTGGACGGCGAACAGGATCTGCTGCTCGGTGACCTGGCCGACGAGGACCTCGAGCTGGACATGGACCTCGACATCGGCGACGACTTCCTGGAGATGCCTGGCTGCGACTTTGGCCGGGGCATGGATGATTTCCTGCAAACCGTCGATTTCTGCGTGTGAATTAAGAGAGGTTTAAGGTTTATCTTTAAGTAATGCTGGTGTGATGGGCCTCCTGTGAGTGTAATCCGTGTGCATTGGGAGGGAGGATATCCTCTTGGGTTTTTCCCCGGGCAGCTCAATCAGCTCGTGCCCAAGATGGTGTCTGTTTTCCCTAGTCTCCCAAGCACATTAGCGTTATGGTGGTGAGAGTGAGAGAGTATTTTTGATAGTAGGTTACATTGTGATAAGTTATAGTAGCTGCTGGTTATGTTATGTTCCTCTTTTATGTTACCTGTCAATGTTGGTCCAGACATTGTAGCTGGCTCAAGACAAGTCTTGTGGCTGTTGCTCCTAGTAGTATGAATGAAAAAGAAAAATAAGTTCGCATTATACTTTTTTTTTGCCGCTTGCTTGCCATATTTCTTTGAGATGGGTATGTCTTACCTGCTCATTTGTATGTATAGTACTAGTTGCTGAAGTGCTGATGGATTGTTCCAAGTTCTGGAATGAAATTTGGGAGATTCCATCCAGGGTTGATGTTGTTTAGCTCGTTTTGCAAGTACCCTAGTACTATGCTGAAAAAGATAGATGAGATGAATGCATTGCATCTCCACTTCCTGCTCTTTGAGATTAGTCTGACTGTACTCTGCTCATCTGTATGCATCTTACTTGCTGAACTGTCTTGGATGCTCATTTGTATCTTGTGCCGTGCTGGAGCTAATTTTGTTATAGTTTGACCAGTGGTGTTATACCTTCCAGCATTAGTGATGAGCTGCTCATTTTGCTCATTTCCTGCTCATTTGTATGTATCCTGCATTCCAATGGATGTTTTCAACTTGTGGAAAGCAATCTGTGAGAATCCTTCCAGGAGTGATGCTGTGCAGCTCATTTTGTATGTACGCTACTAATACTATGCTGAACTGCTATTCATACAAAAATAAAACTACTCCTGAACTGAATGCAACTTGTGAGATTGGTTGGTAACAGTTCATAAACATTGACTGATGCTGATGGAGCTAATTTTGTTACCTGCACATTGTCCTCAACTGCTGATGAATGTTTCCAACCTCGATGCTCATTTTGCATGCAAGTACCCCTAGTGAGACCACACTTTTTTGAGGGGAACTTGTGAGATTATACTTGGTTCCAAACATTGATTGATCATGTGGTTTAGCTAATTTTGTTATAGTTTGACCATTATTGTCTGATGACAGATGCTAATGCCACGGTCGTGGTGTTAACCTTTGCACGCCGGGTGGGCAGTTGGTGCAGGGGTTAAAAAAACCCTGCGAAGTTCCTAGATCCGATACACCGGTCGGCCTCCTGCTGGTTCCATGTGGTGCAGATTTTTGTTTATCCATAGCGGGACAGTCGACGCAGGGGCGTGGGTACTACTCTACTCCACTGCCCTTTCACGGCGTACGGTGGTAGTACATCGATGGAGCCTGTGATGGCCGACGGAGTGTATCTTGTGTGATGGCTGAGTGTATCTTTGGCCGAGGTGGTGACTCGGCAGCCGTATCCCCGGCCGGGCCAGAGTAGCCGCGTGCGCTAAGCAGAACGCGGCCATGGCTCCGGCGAGGGAGTGGGGTGGGGTGTGCGATGTGTGGTGTGGCGCCGCGATAAGGTTCCCCGGGGCATGGATGGATGAGATGCCCGGCGAGAGGTGTGGCACGTCTCGTGCTCACGTTCGCTTTGCCCCGGGTCCGGGTGCGGGGCTTGGACGCTAGCCGTAGGCGGAAAGGGGTGCGCCGGGCGTGGTGACTGCTGTGCTGAGGTGGTGCCGCTATCCTCATCTATCTATCTATCCGAAGCCGGTGCGCGCAGCACGGATGACGGTGCGGGTGTGGCTCGTCTATCCTACGACGGCCGGACGGCGACGCGCGTGGCTCGCACTTTGGCGCGTTTTCCATGTGCTCTGCTGCGCGGCCGGCCATGCCGTTCCGTTGAGCCTTTTCTCACGGAGCGAGCTCTTCTCCGGCGGATAACTTCGAGCTGCGCGTGCCGGCTTTGGGCGTGTCGCCAGGCACATCCAGCAAGCGGCTGGTACGCACGTACTCCTAGGTGCGTGCGTGGTACGCGGCAGCTGGAAAGTGAATGCGACGAGGAGGACGAGACCCTGGTTGGTTGTTGGATCTAACCATGATCCGTCGGAGGGAGCTGGACCTCACCTCACCACGGCACGGATGCAACAGGACGACAGAAACCTAGGACAGTGGACGTCCGTACATGCCGTGAGAGCATAGGCCGACGTTCTCGCGTGAACTGGCCGCGAGCTGGCTGGCAGCTCGCGCACGCCGTGGGCGTGCGCGTCGCGCTGAGAAACTGTACTCTGCCGTGGTCACCGTGCTCTTCCATGCCGTACTGCCGCATGCAGGCGTGCACGGCTACTCCCTCAGCTCAGTTATTGCATGACTTGGGTTATGGAGGTCGCTTCCAGTGGTTTGCAATATATGGCCGCGATTGACGACTTGTCAACTCGGTCCACTGAGCATGCCAACCTGGTGCCCGTCTCACACCAAATTTGCTGCACTAGGCCGGGCGTCCACCCGTCCGGTTCGATCGAATGACCGGCAGCTTTGCATGTCCTGGTGGATACTCAAGTTTCGGTGCAAGTACCACGTCATTGTAAGTGCTCAATATTCCGGTTCGTGCGATCCTTGGCCGCCGGCGTCGGGCTACTTGTCAGCACTCCCGTGTGGCCACCCGACGGTAAATGGATGGACGGTACGTAGGCACACATGCCGCAGCCAAAAACAGTTGAGCGGCGGCAGAGCGCACGTTGCCGTGTTGGAAGACGAGGCTCTGTCGGATACTCCATCACACTTGCGTTGAATCTTGAGTCGATCCCGGCCGCTGTTCGGCGATGGCGACCCGAGTTGTAAGCTGTGGAGACGAAAGAGATGGATCATGCTGATAACAGTCTGTGTTGCATCCAACGGTCTCCATCCCCAGTGACACCAAGTCAAATCTTAACGCTGACGCTATGCTCCACTGCTTCACAAAAAGTTGTGGGATGGTCCAGGCTGTAAACATAGTTTTGCACGACAAACATAGTATACACTTGTATAATTTGCCTACGGTTGACAGCACCCGATGAACCAGGAGAAGGGTCAAAGCCCGAGGTGAACTTGCGCTGATCGATCCATCCATCGCTACACATAATATATTTTTATATTCAATAAAGACACGTGCTCGGGCAGAGAGGGCCCGAATTGAAAGCTGTGTAAAAGCAGATCCAGGCCAGGACGCCAGGGAGGTACTCGATCGAGTTGCACCTGTCACGGAGCGTCTGACGATCGACATGGTAAACTCCGCCTGTTTCCTCGACGTTTTCCTGGCGGTCAGTAGCGGCAGTCCCAGTGCATGCGCCACTGAGGTCGTGCCCGTGACACTCATGACCTGGGGTCCTGGGCTCAGTCAAACGCAGAGACATGAGACACGATAGCCTGCCAAGTTGGAGGAACGGAGGAAACGAGGGGCGGCACCGTGTAATTATCGGGGTATTTCATCTCTCGTGGAATCAATCATTCGTGGCTGAGGTGGTTTCCGGCCGGTTCGTGGAGTACACTGTCACCTCACCCCCTGTCATGAAATCGTTGATTCTTTGTTTGACCCGGGGTGTGTCAGCGTAGTATTAGGTGGTGGTTTGCGTTGCTTCCACTCCAAAGTCCACAGTCCATTGTGCAGTGCCGAGATGCATGCAGGTGGTGCTTTTGAGAAAAGATAAACACTACTCCCTCCTTCCGTTTCAAAATATGGTGCGTCATCGGTTTTCATGTTTTAACTTTGATCGTAAATTTAATCAAGGACCAAAAGTTATACCAATGAATTCGTATTCAAAACAAGTTTTCAATCATATAATTTTTTATCCCACCGCAGTCGGTCTCGTTGGTTAAATTTATGGTCAAAGTTGAACCTTAGGAACGGAGCAAGTACTAATGTTGCATGATAGAGAGGGGTAGTTAGGGCATTTTTATCCGCAGGAGTCAGCCATCCAATGCTACTCGCATACATTGGACCTCAATTTTTTTATAAGTCCCCACATTTAAATAACCGCAAATATGGACTATGATATGGTCTAAAATATTATAGTCTAACATTGTTGTGTCCCTTAAAGGCATCTCCAATGGCAACCCGCAAAAAACCTCCCGCATCCGTCCAGGGACGGGGGGACCAGTCCGCCGACACAGATGCGGGAGACAGTCATCCAACTGTAGCCGCATACATCCAGCCTTCCGGATTTTTCCTTAGTCCGCACGTTCAAGTAGCCGCATGCAAAGGACACATAAGTTCATATAGCCGCATGCATCACTAGTTAAAATTTAAAAAAAATTCAAATATTTTACATCCCAACATTGTTGTCCCATTTCACCGCCCACCGATGCTCGTTCACATCGTCCTTGAGCTGCTTGTGAGTTGGTCGATGCGGAATTTGTTGATGCGTTTGAATAAACATCTCAAATGTGGCCGGATTCTGGTTCGGAAGTTGGATAAGATCCCTCTCGAGGACACATGGGAATTGTCATCTAGTCACGTTCATCATGTTTAGTTTATTCATGCTCTCTACTTTGATAACTTGATATGTGAGTGGACGGTGCTTGGGTGTTGTTCTTACTTGAACAAGCAACCCACTTATGATTACCTGAAGCGACCCAACCCAATACGGTCAAGTCTCTGTGCTTTCTGTGCTATCCATGAATCAGTATGTTGGCACACACACTTTGACGAAATACCATAACATCACGTATAAAATAAATACCGTAGATCCAGAGTATACTTTATATCTATCACGACGGAAACAAATCAATATGGGTGTGGAGTCCCATCAACGCCAAAAGTTGAGTGTAGACGGTAACCATATATCATAACTCTTAATCGACGTAGAAATATCTACAACCTGATAAGTTGCAGCTATGTAGGTCAGTACATTGAATGTACCGACAAGATCACAATAGAAAGCAGATGAAAAAGACTAGTCTTTATGCAATATGGCTTTGTGGCTTCATGTGTGAGTCTTTGCAGAAAAGCTAGTTTTTTTCCTATAACAAAAGATTGTCAAGCAACCTTCACTACAGAGTTATCTAATATGACATGGTTCCGCCAACCGATGTCTCATAACCCATAATTATCAGTTCAGCGTTGAGAGTTCCGAGATAAATCCAGGTCCAGAGGCTCAAATTGTCTGTAACTAGGGACATGACTAATCGATTAGGTTTTACTCTGCAGAGTTTTGTGGACTTTACCCACAAGATTCGATCCCTCCCTTTACTTTCTCGCACTGCTGGGTGTTTGAGAACATGATGACCGAAACATGGTCTTTAAAAGAGTTTCCCTAAAAACCGCTAGTGCCCATCCAACCCAACCATAAATCGACCTCTCGTAGCACTGGACAAGTTAGAGTAACTACGATGATAAAAACCAAGCCAGAGCCCATAATGACTTGTGGCTGCACAGGTAAGCTTCCGGGCATGAAGTATTCTTCCGTCTCTTTGAGTCTGGGTGGTACTTTCCGCATGAGTACTGGCCTACCCCAGGTCCCCATCTCACATTAGGTAACCCCCTGGTAAATCCCCAGGTACCTCCGACCATTCCAGCCAGTAGTGTGTATTGAAATCTTGTCTCGATTCTTGAAGTCCTGAGGTCTTGTAGATGCAGGCCTTGAAGTTGCCATCTTGAAGTTGTCATCATTGATGTAGAGTCCTCATTCTCACACCACTCATGAACATCCATACCAATCGCCGTCTACTATAGCGTAGCATTAAAATAAATAACGTTCTCGGGGCTTAGCAACAGGTGTGTGGGTTCCTACCTCATGCTTCTACTCAACTATAAGATTTCAATATAACTACTGGAGGAATTGTGGAAATGGTGACACTAAATGCAATAAAACATAGGTATAAACATATGGTCAAAGTGAACTTGCCTAGTATAGTTGATGTAGACTATAGCGCTCTCAGAAATAACTATTGATAGGACTATTCGTCACTCTCCGATGAAATCTATATTAAGTCAAACATTGCATTCATATAAAGCAATCACATCTAGCAAGCATTTCTAGCAAGTAAAATAGCAATCAACAAATGAAAGCAATAAATAAAGTAATAAGAAAAAACCAAATAAAAATTGAAGGAAAACTTCAAAAGAAAAATATAAAGAAACTACTAAAGAAAACTCTATGAGTTAACTACACGACAACAAAATAGTTTTGTCCTAACTAAAACTTAAAAAAGGAAAATAAAAACTAAACTAATAACTTAGCAGAAAATAAAATACAAAACAACTAAGCTGAAACAAATAATTTAACTAGGGTTTTAACTAGCAAAAAGAAATACTTAAAAAGTTAAAATAAAATCTAAGTTCTTTACTAAACAAGTTTTAACTAAGAATTTGACTAATTGTTTTTATCTATTTATAAAATGCAGTTACCAACTAACATAAGGTTTAATCTAAATAAACTAAGTGACAAAAATACCTACTTTAAATTAAAAGAAAACAATTTCTATCTCGAAAAACTAGCATAAATGGTTCTGTTTTTAAATCCTAATTTAAACAGATCTAAATTATACTATTTTTTTCATTAAGTCACTAGTTAAATAAAATTACTAGAAAACAGGAGCAAAAAGAAATAATTAAAAACCTATTTTAAAATAAAGTTACTACTATTTAGTGATTTGAACAAATTTCATCAAATTCAGATTTAAACTTTCAAACTTGGCCAAAACCGGAACTACAAAAACTAGACAGAATTATTTAACTAAGGCAATTGGAATCACTCAAAAACTTTAAAAACACTAAAAGATATACACAACTCAAATTTGAAACTAATCTGAAAATAAGAACAAAAACTAAATTAAAGAAATAGGCTTCGAATTGGCCACTGCTACGTGGTGCAACGTGATTGGCCGAAGGGGTGCGCGTTTTTGAACTACGGGCGGACGACGGACATCTAACAGAAAGGAAAAAAAAGGTTTCGGCATTTAATAAAACAGAACGGATCTTTGTTGGTCATCCGATGAAGATCTAAAGTTGGAGGAAGTCGCTGTTGAGAGAGAGAGAGAGAGAGAGAGAGGCGGGTGGCTGGTCGTTACCGAATAATATGACGATGGCGGCGAGGGTCGTGGTTCGTCGGGGATGGCTCCCCGGGCGTCGTAAAGGTCGAGGCTGTCGCCGGGAGGATGCGGGGAGCGAGGGGAGTGCGGGGGTGGCGTCAGGGGGCGTCGGGTGGTTGGAGGAGTTTGGGGAAGCGGCAATGGCGCGATGACGGCTCGAAACTCCGGTGAGCAAATGCGGTGGCGATAGGGGGCTCCGATTAGGGTTTTAGGGCAAAATCAATTGGGGAGGGGCTGGGCTTTATAGGGGAGTAGGCGTGGAGGAGGGGTCGGCTCCAGAAAGGCAAGGAAGCGGCGAGGGGATCTGACTCTGGGGGTGGTCCAGCGAAGTATGGAAGGAAGGGGAGGAAAAGGAAAGTGAGCACGTCAATCGCTTGGGCGGTTGGGTGGGTCCCACATAGAAGCGAGCGAAGCATATAAAGAAGGGGTGGACGCCCGATCGAAAAGAAATCGGGGAAGGCAGGCCGCGCGCAGGTGGGCTCCGGCTGTTTTGTTTTTATAATAGAACACACACAATCAAAAGAAAATTAAACAAAATAAAATAAAAATATTATAATGCATATAATATATCAAGATGTTCATAAAAATACAAAGAAAAAGAGCAACTATTTTCCAAGTCCAAATGAGATCTACAAGAATTCATAAAAGTCAAATAGTGCTACTGTTGCATTGAAAACCAATATAAATCATTTTTAAAATATCAAAATGATTTCAAATTTATTTTCTCCTAATTTTGCATGGAAGGGAATCATTTTACCCTTATTTTCGTATATCAATATTTAGGACAAAAATAATTTGAATAAAAACTTCAAATGAGTCTGAATTGGAATTTCAAACCATTTGAAATTATTTTCTGTTGAAATGAGCATCATTCCTGCTCATTTGTATGCATCGTGCATTCCAATGGATGTTTTCAAGTTTTGGAATGCAATCTGTGAGAATCCTTCCAGGATTGATGTTGTGCAGCTCATTTTGTATGCACCCTAGGTACTATGCTGAGCCGATATTCGTGCCAAAAAAAAAGTAGTACCCGATGGAATGCAACATGTGAAATTAGTTGGTTATAATTTATAAACATTGATTGATGTTGATGGGGCTAATTTTGTTACCCGCACATTATCCTGAACTGCTGATGAACGTTTTCCAATTCTGGAATTGCTGATGCTCACTTTACATGCGAGTACCCCGAGGGATATACTGAACTGCTTTTTATAGCACCCATGGTTAAGTATAAGTTCTGTATTGCAACTTGTGTCAACATGACACCCGCCGGGTTCGAGTGCGGGTAATGGTCTCCCAAACCCTTATCCGTCTCAATATTTTCCCAAACCCGTACCCGTACTTGCACCTTGGGTTTCAAATTGTTCCTATACCCGTACCCGTCCGGGTGCGGGTAATACTCTGGGTAAAAATACCCATCTCGACCACCTTACCTAATTCACACTTCACCATGTATTTTTTTTAGCATTTTCGCATATATACACAAAATTTCAGCATGTATTCTTCAAAATTTCAACATATATATACCACATTTTAGCATTTCAGCACATGCATATCACGGTTTGTGGTGTGATGGAATAAAAAAGGTATGAATTTACAAAAGTGGATAGCAATAAGCATGAATTATGTGGCACCAAACAATCACATATGTAAATGAACTTCTTAGAGAAACATTCACATATGTTCTTTCTTCTTTTTTCCAATTACAAGACAAACAAGAGGGACACACTTTCCTATAATTTTCTTTTATTGAAGTTACTTCTGCAGTCCCTTCTTTAAAATGATCAAATGAAGGAGACTATAATAAAATTAACAAAATCAGAGACAAAAATCATGAGTTGACAAAACAAGATCAATGTGTTTAAATAAGATAATGCACATGGGTAAGGGGAGGGGATTTTGGGTCCAGGCTAGGGTTGTATTTCCGTACGCGGGTATGCGGGTACTTGGTATGGGTATTGCCTTCCCTTACCCATACCTAGCTTACCCGATGGTTATTTTTTTTTTTCATTTATAAACTCATGGGTATTTTTTTCTAAACCCTTACCCTAATAAAAAATTTACCCGACGGGTTTACGGGTTGCAGGTACCTATTGCCATGTTGACACTTGTGAGATTATACTTGTTTCCAAACATTGATTGATGATGCGGTGCACAGTAGCTAATTTTGTTATAGTTTGACCAGTGGTGTTTGATGACAGGTGCTAATGCCACGGTCGTGGTGTTAAACAGACATTTGCACGCCAGTGTGCAGTTCGTGCAGGGGTTAAAAAAATCCGCGAAGTTGCTAGATCCGATACACTGGTCGGCTCCGTGCTGGTGCAGATTTTTTGTTTATCCAGCGCGGAACACTCGACGCACGGTGTACGGTGTACGGTCGGTAGTAGTGCATCGATGGAGCTTGTGCTGGCCGACGGAGTGTATCTTGCGCAATGGCAATGGTATCCCTGGCCGGGCCACGGTACCCCTGTGAATGCGACGCCTCCGTTGAGCCGCGCTTGTCTCTTCCTCGTTGCCCGGCTGTCCCGCGCGGGCCGCTTGTTTTGTCCGCCCGCCTTGGCGCTAAGCAGAACGCGGGCATGGCGAGATGGTGATACATGACCAGGTTGCCTGCCTGCCTGGACCAGGCGCAGCAAAACGCACGACAACAACTCGCATGGCACAAGTATTTGCTCATGGGTCCGTGGGTGCCTTTTGGCTCCGGCGAGGAGTGGGGTGTGCGGTGCGCGATGTGTGGTGTGGCGCCGCGATAAGGTTCTCTGCTCGATGGATGGATGAGATGAGATGAGATGCGCGGGGAGAGGCGTGGCACGTCTCGTGGTCACGCGCGCTCTGCTCGGGTTCGGGTACATGCGTGTGCGGGGCTTGGACGCTAGCCGGAGGCGGAAAGGGGATGGTGCGTGCGCGCGCGCACGGTGCCGGTGGTGACTGCCGGCTGAGGTGGCGGCGGCATCCCTATCTATGATCTATCTATCCATCCATCCAGCCGAGCCCGGTGCGGGCAGCACGGATGACGGTGCGGGTGTGGCTCGTCTATCCTAGGACGGCCGGACGGCGACGCGTAGCTCGCACGCTGGCGCGTTTTTCATGTGCTCTGATGCGCGGCCGGCCATGCCCTTCTGTTGAGCCTTTTCTCACGGAGCGAGCTCTTCTCTCCGGCGGACAATTTCGAGTTGCGTGTGCCGGCTTCGAGTGTGTCGCCAGGTACTAGTACGTACGAGCGTGGTACGCGGCAGCTGGAAAGTGAATGCGACGAGACGGAGACGAGACCCTGGTTGGAAAGTTTTTTATCCTTTTCTTTTCTATTAGGCACATCCCGAGGGATGGTAATCGTTTGGCCGATCTTTGTGCTAAGCAAGCCTGTACCTTATCGGTGTCAGATTGCTGGCTGGATGAGTGCCCTACCTTCCTTATTAGCAGCCTTCGGGTAGATTGTAATAGGATGTTATTAAAGCAATAAAGCTCCCCATGTTCCTTGTAAAAAAAAGACCCTGGTTGGTTGGTGTTGGAAATATGAACAAATTACTACGAGATTTAATCCGAATAAACAGAAGATAAATCATGACTACAGTAGCAGAGATTGAACTAATCATGCGAACTAGCATAGCAGATGAACAGATCATATCTAGGGCACATACTAGAAACACGAATTCTACCACGATCTCGAACAGGAAGGATAGAATCACATACGGTGCAGCAGGAGCAGCACCGCCGGCGTTGACGTTGTCGCCCATGTCGTCGAGGATGAGGTTGCCGAGGTCGGGGAAGAAGTCGTCGTTCGCGATGTCGTCGCTGCCAGCAGTCGCGCGAGTGCGCTCCCCAAAAACCTGATCGCCCCACTCCCGTATAGGATCACGAGAGGCGGGGTTCCGGAGGCCTGCTGTCCCTTCTCCCGGTGCACGCCGAAAGAAGGGATGGAGAAGACTTGCTTGGCGGCACAATGATCTGGAACGGTGGTGAGAAACCATACGAAGCGGCGGCGGCTAGGGTAGACATCTGCCTGACAGTGCGGGCCAGAAAAGTCGTGGGAGTAAACCCCATGTCCGAGTCGTCACGATCCAAAAGTATCGGAAACGGTTCAGTAATTAACGTGTCCGTTAATTATTAATTAATGACCCATTAACTTTTCCTAAGCAACAAAAATATAGACAACCCGCGTCTTAGCTCTGTCCTCGGCTCAATCCCGCAACCCGCGGCGCGGCGCGTCGTGGCGAGGAGGAGGAGCGCACGTGTAAGTCTCCTCTTCTCATGCTCATACAAGTGGTAGAAGAGCTCACCTTATAAAGAGGTGCAACTCTCTCTCAATTTATGAGGTGGGACTAAGCTTTAGCCTCACTCACTCCACTCACATGTATGTATGAATAGGCCAAGAGAATTTCAGAATTTTAGTCGGGCTTTGGGCCAAAAGCCCACTAGCAGATTCCAACAGTTGGTTCTGGGATCTAATCATAATCCATCGGAGGGAGCTGGACCTCACCTCTGGACGGAACGGTTGCAACAGGACTACAGAAACCTAGGACAGTGGATTCTACAGATCGCCGTTGTCGCGTGAACTGGCCGCGAGCTGCTCGGCAGCTCGTGCACGCCGTGGGCATGTGCGCTTCTCCGTTGGCTTCTCCCCGCTGAAAAACTCGACTCTGCCTTGGTCGCCGTGCTGTTTCATGCCATATTGCCGCCATGCAGGCGTACACGGCTACTCCTCCAGTTCAGTTACAAGATTTGGTTGCAATATACAGCCGCGATTGATGACTTGTCAACTCGGTCCACTGAGCATGCCAACCTGGTGTTCATCTCACATCGAATTTGCCACACTAGGCCGAGCATCCATCCATCCATCACGGTCGATCCAATGCCCAATATCTTTGCCTCTCTTGTGGACATTGAAGCTTCGGTGCAAGTACCACGTCACTATAAGGGCAACTCTAACGCGCCGACACAAACTGTCCGCGAGTGTTTGTTTGGGTTCAAACGGACACAAATCACAGTCTCATTTCAGACCTAATTTTGGGCCGGGTTTGCACCGGCACAAACACCGAGCGGACGCGTGCGACGCCCACACTTGTCCAACCCCCCCCTCTCGCGCGCCCGCGCCTTCGCCGCCACTGGCAACACTCCAAGCTCGGCGTCCTTGCTTGTCAGCCGCCTCCACACCGACAGGCCCGCTGCCTGGTCTAGGTGAGACGCGGGGCTCTTCACGGGCTGACTTCTAGCTCCACGCCCGCAAGGTACAAATGGATAGCGACGATGAGCACTTTTTCAACAACTTCATTTGCGATTCAGATGATTCGTCGTCCGACGATGAGGAGATTATGGCTGCGGCTTTGGTAACCCATGACCACATTAGTAGGCAGCGGCCGATGTTTAAGGGCTCGATCCCGGAGCATACTCCGGCGTTGAATCGCAACAAAGAGAGCGTTCATTGCCTACTCTGGAAGGACTACTTCGAGTCCACTGGCCCACTCTTCAAACACAACCTATCTGGTGCCTCTTCCGGATAACTAG
>NC_057802.1:14518378-14528499 GCF_018294505.1 Triticum aestivum | reverse complement strand
GTAATTATTTTGAATGCAAAGTGGATGCCTTGGGAAAGGTTGACTTCTCCTCTTATCAGAAATGCGCTGCAGCTATTTGAATGCTTGCATATGGAAAACCCGGTGATCTGATTGATGAGTATGTACGGATGAGCGAGTCCACATGCTTAGAGTCCATGTATAGGTTCTGCAAGGCTGTGGTAGCAGTATTTGGCTCGGAGTACTTGAGAGAACCAACTGTTGCAAATACAGCCCGGTTGTTGGTGATCAATGCCGATAGGGCTTCCCGGGGATACTTTGTAGCATAGATTGTATGTACCGGGAGTGGAAGAACTATCCTTCTGCTTGGCAGGGACAGTTTATAGGCCATGTAAAAGCTTGCATTGTCATACTTGAGGCCGTGGCTTCACAAGATCTCTGTATTTGACACTCTTTCTTCGGTATGGCCGTCTCTCACAATGAAATCAACGTGCTTCAACACTCTCCGGTGTTTATAAGGCTTGCAGAAGGCAACTAACCAGAGGTCAATGTTGAGATTAATGGCCACCACTATGACAAAGGATACCACCTAGCTGATTGTATCTATCCTCAGTGGACTACTCTTGTCAAGTCAATCTCCAACCCGATAGGAGAGAAGAGGCAGTTTTCCCAAGCACAAGGGAGTGCTAGAAAGGATGTGGTGCGTATTTTTGGTTTTCTTCAACCTCGGGGCATCATTCGGTATTCTACTAGAACTTGGAGCACCAAAAAGTTGTGGGAGGTGATGACTCCTTGTGTGATCATGCACAATATGATCAGAGAGGATGAGCGTGATGATGAAATCTTTGATCGGAGGTTTCAATTTCAGGGGGGAAATGTTGTGCCCGAGCATGGAGGAGCTGGTTGGTTGGTTGTGGGATCTAATCATAATCCATCGGAGGGAGCTGGACCTCACCTCTGGACGACACGGTTGCAACAGGACTACAGAAACCTAGGACAGTGGATTCTACAGATCGCCGTTGTCGCGTGAACTGGCCGCGAGCTGCTCGACAGCTTGTGCACGCCGTGGGCATGTGCGCTTCTCCGTTGGCTTCTCCCCGGTGAAAAACTCGACTCAGCCTGGTCGCCGTACTGTTTCATGCCATATTGCCGCATGCAGGCGTACACGGCTACTCCTCCAGTTCAGTTACAAGATTTGGTTGCAATATATAGCCGCGATCGATGACTTGTCAACTCAGTCCACTGAGCATGCCAACCTGGTGCCCATCTCAACGTCGGATTTGCCACACTAGGCCGAGCATCCATCCATCACGGTCCATCGAATAACCAACATCTTTGCCTCTCTTGTGGGTATTGAAGTTTCGATGCAAAAGACCGTCGATCTCATTCATCACGTTCGCCTCTGTCTCGACGGGCTCCCGCTGCAGGCGTGGGACGAGCAGGTTGTGGCACATGCCATTGGCCCGGGTTGCTCGATAGACTACATCGAGCCTGCGTCGAAGCTCAAGACAGACTGCGAGGTGCTCGGGGTGTGGGCCTGGACGGCGTCGCTGGCCAACGTACCTCGCGTCAACTGGGTGACCTTGCCGGCTCGCGCTGACGACCAACCATCCTTTGGGCGGCGCGGACTTGAGCGTCGGGTGATCATTCACCTGGCGATTCACGAGGATCCAACGCAAGGGCCACGAGTTGTGTCCCAAAGGTACACCTGGGTGAAGGACATCGTCGACGGCGAGCGGATCGTGCGTGACCCACAGGAGCGCATCTCCCGCCCCGTCGACAACCACAGGCGCGACCGCGATGAAGATCAAGATAGGAGGCGGGATGACAGAGACCGCCAGGGACGCGATCGCGATGGATCGCGTAACAGAGAAGGATGGGGCGCCCGTATCAGGTGCAGCCTCTCTCGTCAGCCTCGGGACGCATCACGCGACCAGGGGCGCGGTGCTGACCGCGGTGGACGCCGGGAGGAAGGTGGACGTGACCGCGATGGTCGTCGCCGTGGCGCTGACTGGTCGTTGCCTGATGCCAGGCCGGCGATCGAGGCCGCGCCTGCTGTTCTACTCGGCTCGGGCTCCTCGAGCTTGGTCGTGGACCGCACCCTGGAGATGGCGCCATTGACGGCTCCACCACTGGCTGCTGGGCGTGGCCGTAGCCTAACCCGGCACCCCTCGCCACCCGCTGCTCGCCGGCGTTCCCAGGAGCTTCTGACACCGCCAGCCTCGCCCCCTGTCGCCAACAACAGTCCCCCCCTTCACCGCGGTCCACAAGGAATGAAGCCCGGTCTGTCGCGCTTCTACAGGCATGTAACGCCCGGATAATCATGCTACAGTAATCCCACGCTAACCATGCCACGTCACTTTGGTTACTGTTGTTAACCGTGCGATGATTCAAAACCGTTTCATAATTTAAATTCAATTAATGTCAACAATAAAAGTTTTTCAAAATTTAAAACAAAATGTTCGGGAGGTGCCATATTTTGGATAAGTAAATATGGTGTAATAAACACATTTTCATAAAATGCCTAGATAATTTAAAATAAAATAAAACAGAAAAGAGAAATAAATAAAAGAAACGCAAAACAGAAAACAGAAGAAAAGAAAAGAGAAGCCCCCCCACTGGGCCAACTGTGGCCCAGCTGGCCAGCCCAACTGGGCAAAGGCCCAGCCGGCCGGCCCACCCCCACTCTCCCCTTATCCACCCCCCGCTACCCCGAAACCCTAGCCACCTACCGCACCCCACTCCCCCTCGATCCCCCTCTCCCTCCCCCGTCCTGGATCGGGATCGGGACACCCGACGCCCGACGCCCCGGCTCGTCCCCGCCGTCTCGCCGTTCGCCGGCGCCGCCCACCGGACCGCCCCGTCCTCATCTCCGCTCCCTCTTCACCGAGCCGCACCCGCTCGTCGTCGTCGTGTGCCATCACCGCCGCCCGAAGGCCCCGCCGTCGCCGACCACCGTCGCCGCTCGGTCGCCCTCCGCCTCGCGTCCCCGACCTCGTCGCCCGCTTCCCCGACCTCCTCCCCGCGCCCCACTGCCACCTCCCTACAGCTCCGTGTGAGCACCTCCCCATCTTCCCCCTCTCTCCTTGGGTCGCCATGGTCACCGCCGTCCCCGCCCGCGGTCAGCGCACTCCGGCCGCGCCCATGCGCGCCGCACCCGCCCCTCCATCCCATGCTCGCCCGCGACCGCCGTCGCCTCTGCAACTTTGCCCCGCGGCCACTTGATTAATTAATTAATTAACCCTGTTTAGATTAATCTAATTTAATTAATTAGTTTAATTATTAGTTAATTAATTAGTTAACCCTAATCAGTCTATGACATGTGGGACCCACGTGTCAGATGACTGCTGACGTTAGCATGATGTCATGCTGATGTCATCGCAACACTGTTTCGGATAATGTATATATGTTAAATAATTAAATAAATTCCAGAAATTAATAAATTCTTTTAAAATCAATATAAAATAAACCGTTGCTCGGATGGAAAAACTTTGTACATGAAAGTTGCTCAGAACGACGAGACGAATCCGAATACGTAGTCCGTTTGTCAGCCACACGTTCCCAGCATAGCGAACATGGAACTTTCCCCCTCCGGTCCGTCTGTCCGAAAACGCGAAACATCGGGAATACTTTCCCGGATGTTCCCCCCTTCGCCGGTACCACCTACTGCCGCGTTAAGGCACACCTAGCACCGCTCATTGTCATGTCACGCATCATCATGCTTATGTTTGCATTGTATTTACTGTTTCTTCCCCCCCCTCTTCTCTCCGGTAGACTACGAGACAGACGCTGCTGCTGCCCAGTTCGACTACGGAGTTGACGACCCCTCCTACTTGCCAGAGCAACCAGGCAAGCCCCCCCCCTTGATCACCAGATATCGCCTATTCTTCTCTATACTGCTTGCATTAGAGTAGTGTAGCATGTTACTGCTTTCCGTTTATCCTATCCTGATGCATAGCCTGTCCTTGCTTCTACTGTTGTTACCTTTACCTGCAATCTTACATGCTTAGTATAGGATGCTAGTTTTCCATCAGTGGCCCTACATTCTTGTCCGTCTGCTGTGCTATACTATCGGGCCGTGATCACTTGGGCGGTGATCACGGGTATATATTTATATACTATATACATGACACCTGTGGTGACTAAAGTCGGGTCGGCTCGTAGGAGTACCCGCAAGTGGATCTTTGTGGCGGAGCGACAGGGCAGGTTGAGACCACCTAGGCGAGAGGTGGGCCTGGCCCTGGACGGCGTCCGCGGTACTTCAACATAACACGCTTAACGAGTTCTTGGTATTTGATCTGAGTCTGGCCATTTGGTCTATACGCACTAACCAGCTACGCGGGAACAGTTATGGACACTCGACGTCGTGGTATCAGCCGAAGCCTTCGTGACGTCAGCGACTGAGTGGCGCGCGCCGGATTGGACTGGAACGCCACTAGGCTAGGTCTGCTTCCGGCCGCGTTCGCAACGTGCAGGTGTGCAATGGGAGATGGGCCTAGACCCCTGCGCCATAGGATTTAGACCGGCGTGCTGACCTCTCTGTTGTGCCTAGGTGGGGCTGCGACGTGTTGATCTTCCGAGGCCGGGCATGACCCAGAAAAGTGTGTCCGGCCAAATGGGATCGAGCGTGTTGGGTTATGTGGTGCACCCCTGCAGGGAAGTTTATCTATTCGAATAGCCGTGTCCCTCGGTAAAAGGACGACCCGGAGTTGTACCTTGACCTTATGACAACTAGAACCGGATACTTAATAAAATACACCCTTACAAGTGCCAGATACAACCCGGTGATCGCTCTCTAACAGGGCGACGAGGAGGGGATCGCCGGGTAGGATTATGCTATGCGATGCTACTTGGAGGACTTCAATCTACTCTCTTCTACATGCTGCAAGATGGAGATGGCCAGAAGCGTAGTCTTCGACAGGATTAGCTATCCCCCTCTTATTCTGGCATTCTGCAGTTCGGTCCACTGATATGGCCCTTTACACATATACCCATGCATATGTAGTGTAGTTCCTTGCTTGCGAGGACTTTGGATGAGTACTCACGGTTGCTTTTCTCCCTCTTTTCCCCCTTTCCTTTCTACCTGGTTGTCGCAACCAGATGCTGGAGTCCAGGAGCCAGACGCCACCGTCGACGACGACTCCTACGGCACTGGAGGAGCCTACTACTACGTGCAGCCCGCTGACGACGACCAGGAGTAGTTAGGAGGATCCCAGGCAGGAGGCCTGCGCCTCGTTCGATCTGTATTCCAGTTTGTGCTAGCCTTCTTAAGGCAAACTTGTTTAACTTATGTCTGTACTCAGATATTTTTGCTTCCGCTGACTCGTCTATGATCGAGCACTTGTGTTCGAGCCCTCGAGGCCCCTGGCTTGTATTATGATGCTTGTATGACTTATTTATGTTTTAGAGTTGTGTTGTGATATCTTCCCGTGAGTCCCTGATCTTGATCGTACACATTTGCGTGCATGATTAGTGTACGGTCAAATCGGGGGCGTCACAAGGCAGAGCCAAGCCAGCCAATGCTCGAGCTCTGCTCCCCCACGATGTTGCTGCTGCCATTGGCTTCGCCTGCCAGGCCTCCTGGGTTTGAGGCATCTCCCACTCCGCCGCTGGTGTCCAGCGGTCCTCTACGGCGCACCCCATCTCCGGTGCAGAGGAGGGCTGGTGCTTCTGCCTATGCGGTGGGGCTCCAGTGCCTCGCACCGTGGTTCGAACACCGTGAGGAGGCCGTTCTTCCTGCTCCCGCGACGACCCCTCCTCGGGCCCCTGCTGCTCGCCGCAAGACGATGGCCGGGGTTACCATCTCCAGGGTTGGGGGCACCCTGTCCATCCACAAGACACGGCCGGCCAGCCGCGTCAAAGCCAACGCCGCGCCGGCTTCTCGTGCGGCCGAGTTCCTCGTCTGCCGCTCTCTGGGAATCATCAAGGATGGTGAGGACGTCACCTCGGTAGCTCTTGATGCCTTCGCCGAGCGTTTCAAGGAGGAGCTTTCGCCGGAGGTGATCGCAGACATGCGCAGGCTCTTCAAGTTGGATGAAAGCAGCGCCCAGGCTGTTGAAGATGCCCTCCTGGTGCATGGTGGAGGAGGAGCGCAGGACCTGGAGAGGCCCGGTGAGGATACATCGGTACAACAGACGGCCAACTGAGCTGCAGTTCAGGACCTGAGGGAGTACTGTGATTAATGATCGTACAACATGTTAAAACTCCAGGGGAAATTAGTGGTGGAGTTAAGTTTACGTTCAGGGGTATCCTCGTTGTGTGTTTTGGCACAAAACCATGTATCGGTTGTGTGTGTCCAAGGGTTGTGTGTGTTCTGGCACTGGGAATTGTTGGCCCTTGTGCTTTTCTGTATTATGTGTGGGCTGCTGCTCCTCTATTAGCAAATGAGTTTGCTGCTGCTCATTCAACCATTGTCTGCATTGGGGCGATTGATGTGCTTGCTCATCAGTGGCCTTGCTTCAGGGATACCTTGGTTTCATCATGTTAGCACAACCGATAAATTTTCTGAGCTGGAATGTTCGAGGCCTCAACTGCCCGGACTGTTGGTCCACGGTCAATGCCACCATCGCCTCCTCCTCTTGTCATGTGGTCTGCCTTCAAGAAACGAAACTCGACAATATCGACCAATTCACGGCCGCCTTCTTAGGGGGTCATTGGTTGCGTAGCTTTGCGCAACGACCGGTGAATGGTACCAGAGGGGGGATCCTGCTGCTCTGGGATGATCTCCTAGTTGAGATATCCAACATAACTACCACAACTTTCTGCATCTTCGCCATGGTCCGTGTTCGCGAATCGGGGGCAATATTTAATGTAACATCCATCTATGGTCCTACTGACCCCGCCCTCAAAGACGCTTTCTTCGCCGAGCTCCTTGGACAGAAACCGCCGGTGGGGGTGTCTTGGCTAGCCTGTGGGGACTTCAACCAAATTTATCGGGCGAGGGATAAAAACAAGAGGAATATGAACCGCAGTAGGATCAACGGTTTCCGGGTAGCGCTCGATAGCTGCGAGCTCAAAGAGATCCATCTTCAGAATAGGAGGTTCACCTGGAAGCAACGAGAGGCAAAACCCAACGCTGAGCAAGCTTGACTCCTTCTTTTGCAACGCCGACTGAGACACAACCTTCAACACGCATGTGCTCCACGCCCTCTCCTCGTCCCTCTCTGATCACTGTCCGCTTTTGCTCACCGATGATAAGGGGCCTAGGCGGCCTAAGACTTTCAAGTTCGAAAACTTCTGGGTCTCCATACCCGGTTTCAGCGAGGTAGTCCAAAAGGCATGGGATGAGCATGTTGATCACACTGAGCCCTACATCATCCTCTTCGACAAGCTCAAGAAAACGGCTCTTCGTCTGTCGCGATGGAGCAGAGGTCTCTTCTCTCGAGCCAAAGTCCATCTCCAGGCTGCCCTCCTGGTGATTCTTCGCCTTGACATTGCACAAGAAGGCAGGCAATTAAACACCGAGGAGCTTGACCTTCGGGCTAGGCTTAAGCGGAGGGTAATAAGCTTGGCCGTGCTTGAGAAAGAACGCAAGAAGCAATGTGCTCGCATCTCAAACATCAAAGAGGGTGATGCTAACACCAAATTCTTTCATAGACGGGTCAATGCGCGAAGGAGGAAAAATCATATCCACAGAATCATGAATGATCAGGGATGGGTGACCGAGCACGAAGCAAAGGAGAAGATATTCCATGAGCACTTCACGCATGCAATGAGAAGAGGGGATAGGAGTACCAAGGACTTCAATTGGGAGGAGCTTAACTTGGAGAAGCATGAGTTTCAAGGGCTTGACTACCCCTTTACCGAGAAGGAGGTAATTGAGGCGATCAACGACATGCCTAGTGACAAGGCTCCCGGGCCGGATGGTTTCACGGGTGCTTTCTTCAAGAAGTGTTGGGACACCATTAGGCATGATTTCATGAGGGCGATCGACCGTTTCGACTCCCTCCACTCAACAAATCTGCATTGGCTCAATTCTGCAAACATTGTGCTCCTACCGAAGAAGGAAGGGCTGGAGAGGGTCGTCGACTATAGACCCATTAGCCTCATCCACACTTTTGCCAAGATAATTGCAAAAGTGCTCTCCATCAGGCTTGCCCCGCACATGTCCACTCTCATCTCCAACGCCCAGAGTGCTTTCATGAAAACGCGGCGTATCCATGATAACTTCATGTATGTCCGTAACCTTGCTCAGCGTCTTCATAAGTGCAAGACTCCTTCCCTTCTGTTCAAGCTTGATATCTGCAAGGCTTTCGACTCGGTCAGATGGGAGTATTTGCTTGATCTCCTTGAGAGGAGGGGGTTCCCAAGTAAATTTAGAGATTGGATTGCGGCTTTGTGGTGTTCCTCCTCCTCGAGGGTTCTGCTGAATGGGGTGGCCGGCACCCCCATCAAGCACGGCTGTGGGCTACGCCAAGGGGACCCCATTTCCCCTCTCCTCTTTGTCATCGCTATTGACCCTCTGCAACGAATCCTTGATGTGGCCACTAGGAATGGGATGCTACATAAGATCAGAGGGAGGGGTGCTATGGTACGGACATCTCTCTACGCGGACGACGCGGCAGTGTTCATGGCCACGATCAAACGGGATATTGACAACCTCACAGCTATCCTGAGAGGCTTTGGGGAGGTCACGGGCCTTTGCACCAACTTCCGTAAGAGTTCAGTGGTTCCCATTCGGTGCAATCACATTGACCTAGAGCACATCACACAAGGGTTGCCGGCTGTGAGGGCGTCTTTCCCTCTACGATACTTGGGGCTCCCTCTCTTGTTTGGAAGCTGAAGTTGGTTGACCTACAATTCTTGGTGGATAAAGTGGCAAGCAAGATGACAACATACAAGGGCCAGAACATCACCACCATTGGGCGTGCAGCTCTTGTCAAATCGGTTCTCGCGTACCAAGTGGTCTACTTCATTACACCTCTTGTCATTCCGCCAAGCATTCTACGCACCATCGACAAGCTAGAGAGGGCGTTCCTTTGGGCCGGCTCGGACAGGACGACCAGGGCCAAGTGCAAGGTGAATTGGGAAACGGTAACTCGGCCACATGATTACGGTGGGCTTGGGGTGCTCAACACGGAGAAGTTCGCGCATGCCTTGCATTTGCGTTGGCCATGGTTTGAATGAAAGGAGCCTTCCAAGCTCTGGGTGGGGCACGGGAACCCATGCGACGCCGAAGACCTCAACTTCTTCTATGCTTCTACCACCATCACTGTGGGTAATGGTGCGCGAACGCCTTTCTGGGATTCTCCTTGGCTTCTTGGTCACAAGCCCAAGGACATTGCTCCACTCATCTTCGAGGCCTCGTCACGAAAGAATTGGAAGGTGCGGGAGGCCCTCAGAAACAACGCTTGGATCCTTAGGATCAAACCTCCATCCACAGTTGTGTCCGCCGAGCATATTAGACAGTTGTTCTCCCTCTGGATGCTCCTGGAAGAGGTCCAGCTTGATGAGCTTACCGATGATGACATCTCGTGGAAGCACTCGGCCTCTGGCCAGTACACGGCGGCCTCTGCTTACAAGGCACAATTTTTGGGCCTGGTTCTTCGCCCCATGGACCAAACGGTTTGGAAGGCCTGGGCGCCACCGAAAGTGAAGTTTTTTTCTTGGCTTGCACTTCAGGAAATAATTTGGACTGCCGGCCGGTTGGCCAAGCGAGGGTGGCCAAATTGCGGTCCTTGTCCATTGTGCAAGGGCGTGCAGGAATGTGGGCCACATCTCCTCTTCAAGTGCCGCTATTCTCTGAGGCTCTGGAGGTTGGTCATTCAGAGATTCGGCATTGACGACATGGACACGACCTCATGGCACTTGATGGACTCAGTTGAGAGCTGGTGGGTGAGTACATGCGACGTCGGCACTACGGACAGGAAGGCCAAGGCGTCGATTACGATGCTCGTGTCATGGGTAATCTGGAACGAGAGAAACGCAAGAGTATTTCGGCACAAGAGCGATGCTCCGCCAATTCTGCTCAACTCCATTATGGCCGAGGCAAGCCTTTGGGTCACCGCCGGGGCAAAGAAGTTAGGGTCTTTTATTTTGCGAGAGTAATTGCCATGTCGCGTAAAGGGTGTGTGTTGTAAAAAAAACTCTATTCTCTCCTTAATTAATACAGGAGGCAAAGCTTTTGCCCCCGTTTAAAAAAAAAGCAGACACGAGATGTCATC
>NC_057802.1:14512538-14518021 GCF_018294505.1 Triticum aestivum | reverse complement strand
CCGTGCGCCTCCGCGGCCACTGTCAACGCTCCAAGCTCGGCGCCCTTGCTCGTCAGTCGCCTCCACGCCGACAGGCCTGCTGCCTAGTCTGGGAGATATGCGGGGCTCTTCACAGCCGACTTCTAGCTCCACGCCCGCAAGGTGTTCGATGTTTCGCCCGCAAGGTACAAATGGATAGCGATGATGAGCACTTTTCAACAACTTCATTTGCGATTCAGATGATTCGTTTGCCAACGATGAGGAGATTATGGTTGCGGCTTTGGTCATCCATGACCACATTAGTAGGCAGCGACCGATGTTTAAGGGCTCAATCCCGGAGCATACTCCGGTGTTGGATTGCAACAAAGAGTGCGGCCATTGCCTACTCTGGAAGGACTACTTCGAGTCCGCTGACCCACTCTTCAAACACAACCTATTTCGGATGGCTAGACATGTGTTCCATCATATCTGGGCGTCGGAGGGGGTGGCTTATGATAATTATTTCGAATGCAAAGAGGATGCCCTAGAAAAAGTTGGCTTCTCCTCGTATCAGAAATGCGCTGCAGCTATTCGAATGCTTGCATATGGAATACCCAGTGATCTGATTGATGAGTATGTACGGATGAGCGATTCCACATGCTTAGAATCCATGTATAGGTTCTGCATGGTTGTGGTAGCAGTATTTGGCCCGGAGTACTTGAGAGAACCAACTGCTGCAGATACAGCCCGGTTGTTGGCGGTCAATGCCGATAAGGCTTTCCGGGGATACTTTGTAGCATAGATTGTATGTACTGGGAGTGAAAGAACTGTCCTTCTGCTTGGCAGGGACAGTTTATGGGCCATGTAAAAGTTTTCACTGTCATACTTGAGGTCGTGCTTCACAAGATCTATGGATTTGACACTCTTTCTTCGGCATGGCCGGCTCTCACAAGGAAATCAACGTGCTTCAACACTCTCCGGTGTTCGCAAGGCTTACAGAAGGCAACTGACCAGGGGTCAATGTTGAGATCAATGGCCACAACTACCACAAAGAATACTACCTAACTGATTGTATCTATCCTCAGTGGTCTACTCTTGTCAAGACAATCTCCAACACGATAGGAGAGAAGAGGCAGAGATTTGCCCAAGCACAAGAGAGTGCTAGAAAGGATGTGGAGCGTGCTTTTGGTTTTCTTCAACCTCGGGGCATCATTCGGTATTCTGCTAAAACTTGGAGCACCAAGATGTTGTGGGAGGCGATAATTGCTTGTGTGATCATGCACAATATGATTGGAGAGGATGAGCGTGCTGATGAAATCTTTGATCGGGGGTTTCAATTTCAGGGGGAAAATGTTGTGTGTGAGCATGGAGGATCGGCTACATCTACACAGTTCATCAAATTTCATCATCAAATACGTGATTGGAAAACTCACATTCAACTATAAAAAGAATTGGTTGAGTATATATGAGCTCATCTTGGCAACCAGATGTATGGGCTTTTTATTTATTTCAAATGTATTTGTGACAATTTAACCTTTATTTGATTTGTAAACTATGAGATTTTATTTTGTAATGAGACTATGATGTTTGTATTTGGTCGAATTATATGAGCTTTGGGCAATGTCTTTATATGTCCGCAGAAAAACAAAAATATGACGCACGGATAGGGGTGGACAAAGGCCAAAACGCCGACCCAAACGGACAATATCCATGTTCATTTGCATCGGCGCTTTGGAGTTGCGAAAATATTCTTGTTCGTGCGATCGTGGCCGTCGGCGTCGGTCTACTTGTCAACACTCGCCTATGGATAAACGGCACAAGGCAGTATGGCACAAATTGCCGCAGCCCAAAACACAGGGGCGCACTTGCGTGTTAGAAGAGGAGGTTATGTCGGATACTCCATCCCGCTTCCGTTGAATCTTCAGTCGATCCCAGCCGTTGCTTGGCGATGGCGACCCGAGTGCTAAGCTGTGGAAACGAAAGAGATCGATCATTCAGATAACAGTTATGGCGGCCTTGATTGAGCATCGATCTGCTCTGCTCTGCTCTGCTGGGGCAAATATCATTCTGCTGGTCTGAGTATCGAACGGGAATGGGATCCAAGGTTGTTGGTGCTCCCGGCCAGTAGACAGTCTCCATCCAGTGACACGACGACACCCAAGTCAAATCTCAACGCTCGCGCTATGCTCTACTACTTCTTTCACAAAAAGTTGTGAGATAGTCCAAGCTCTAAACATAGTTTTGCACGACAAATACTCAATAGTATGTACAGTATATACTTGTAATTTGCCTATGGCTGACAGGGCCTGATGAAGCAGGAGAAGTTGCGCTGAGCGATCCATCGATCGCTACACATAATATATTTTATTTCAGTAAAAAGAGAGCCATACAGTTAAGGACTCGTGCTCAGGCAGAAAGAGCTCGAATTGGAATTGAAAGTTGTGTAAAAGCATATCCAGGCCAGGACGCCAGGTAGGTACTCCTCGATCGAGTTGCACTTGTCACGGAGATTTTGACACCGTCTGACGAGTGCTAGCTGACGGTCGACATGGTAAACTTCGCCCCAACGCTTTCCTGGCGATCAGTAGCGCGGTAGGCTGTGTGTGTCTGCAGCGCCGCGTCCAGTGGGGTGGAGTCGCCGTTGCGCCGTGTTCATGTGCCGCTCGCGCTATGCTCTACTGCTTGACAGAAAGTCGTGAGATAGCCCAAGCTCTCACCATAAATTTGCACGGCAAATATATATACACTTGTATAATTTGCCTATGGTTGACAGCACCCGATGAACCATGAGAACTTGCGCTGATCGATCCATCGATAGCTACGCATGATATATATTTCTCAAAAAAAGAAAAGCTTGTCCAAATCGAGCGATACAGTTAAAGACACGTGCTCGGACAGGAATAGCTCGAATTGAAAGCTGTGTACGTAAAAGCAGATCCAGGCCAGGACGCCAGGTAGGTACTCGACCAAGTTGCACTTGTCACGGAGATTTTTTTGACAGCGTCTGACGAGTGCTAGCTGACAGTCCACATGGTAAGCTCCGGCCGTTTCCTCAACGTTTTGCCGGCGGTCAGTAGCGGCAGGCTGTGTGTGTCTGCAGCGCCGCGTCCAGTGGGGTGGAGTTATCGTTGGCTCCGTTGCATGAGCCACTGAGCTCGTGCCCCGTGACACTGGGCTCAGTCAAACGCACAGAGATGAGAAATACTACGATAGCCAGCAGAGTTGGAGGAACGACGGAGGAAATTAGGGCGGCACCGGGTAATTATTGGAGTATTTTATCGGTCGTGGAATCAATCATTCGTGGCTGAGGACGTTTCCGGCCGATTTGTGGAGCGCGATGTCACCTCACCTCATGTCATGAAATATTTGATTCTTTGTTTGACCCGGGGTTTGTCAGCGTAGTACTAGGTGGTGGTTTTCTTTGCTTCCACTCTAGAGTCCTGTCCAGTGTGTAGCCCCGAGATGCATGCACGCGGTGCTTTTGGGAAAAGATCAACACTAATGTTGCATGATAGAGAGGAGTAGTCAGGGCATCTTTAACGCTAACCTTCAAATTTGCTCCGACATCTTTGTTGGAGTAGGGGACCAATTCTCAGAAACCAAGGAGGCAACCATTCAACTACCCATATTCATCCGACCTCAATTTTATTTTATTAGTCCACACGTTCAACGCTACCCATATCCATCCGATCTCAATTTTATTTTATTAGTCCGCACGTTCAAATAGCCGCATGTATAGTCTAAAATAGTTTAAATTTTCAAATGCAGCAGTAGTTCAAATTTTAAAAAATTAAATGTTATAGTCTAACATTTTTATGCCGCTTAACCGTCCACAGATGCTCAATCAGACCCTTTTTCTGTTGCTCGTGAGTTGCTCGATACCAAATTTGTTAATGTACTTGAACAAACTTTTCAAACGTGGCTGGATTTGGTGGGGAAGTTCGATAGGATCACTTATGTTCTCAAATTCAAGACCTATGGCAGCATCCTCACCCTCATCCTTTACAATCATATTGTGCATGATCACACAATAGGTCATCATCTCCAACAAAGTCTTCGGATCTCATTGTTAAAGGTCCACAAACAACTGCAAAACATGCCCGTAGAACTCCAGAAGCCCTCTCAACATCCTTTATAGTTGCTTTTTGCCTTTGGGCAAAGTGAGCTTTTTTCTGACCAATTGGGTTAGAGATGGTGTTCATGAAGTAGCCCAAGGGGAATAGATACCATCAACCAGATAATAGCTCATGTTGTACAATTGTACTCATGCCCGTTGATAATATAGTGGCAAGGAGGAGCTTTCCTTCAATCAACTTAGCAAACAGCTGTGATCACTACAGCACATTGATGTCATTGCCAGACCAGGGCTTACCATAGAAAGCGTGCTAAATTCAAAGATCTTGTGGTGTAACTGCTTCAAAAATGGTGGTGGGCTTCTTAACATGACCTTAATATTGCCTTTGTAGAATTTTTGGGCAGTTCTTTCATTTCCATGCATGCAGTCAAGTGATCCGAACTCTAAACATAGTTTTGCACGACAAATATATACAATTGTATAATTTGCCTATGGTTGACATCACCTCATGAACCAGGAGAACGGTCAAAGCCCGAGGGGAACTTGCTCTGCTCGATCCATCGATCGCTACACATAATATAATTTTTTCAGAAAAAAGAGACATCCAGACAAGTTGTCCATATCGAGCCACACAGTTAAAAGACACACGTGCTCCAGTTTAGCTGCACATCAGTCAGCTGATGTAAATTCGGCGTCAATCGATTTCTGAATAAATGAAGGAAGGAGATGTGTCCAGAGGTTGAAGAAGACTGTGGGCCATTGATTTAGCATCCAACGATGCAAAAATCGACTGACCTCAAACTAAAAATTCAGCTGACTGATTTCTAGCCATTCCCCACGTGCTCGGTCAGAATGAGCTCGAATTGAATGAGCTCCATCGAGTAGCACTGGTCACGGAGATTTTTGACAGCGTCTGATGGTCCACATGGTAAACTCCGCCCGTTTGCTTTGCGGCATGCTGTGTGTGTGTGTCTGCAGCGCCGCGTCCAGTGCAGTGGAGGTGGCCGTTGCATCCGCCGCTGAGCTCGTGCCTCGTCACACTGATGACCTGGGGTACTGGGCTCAGTCAAACGCTGAGACATGAGATATACGATAGCCTGCGAAGTTGGAGCGGCACTGGGTAATTATTGGAGTATTTTATCCCTGGTGGAATCAATCATTCCTGGTTGAGGGGGTTTCAGCCCGGTTTGTGGGGCACGATGTCACCTCACCTTCTGTCATGAAATCTTTGATTCTTTGTTTGACTCGGGGCTTGTCAGCGTAGTACTAGGTGACTACTAGGTCGTTTGCTTCCCTTCCACTCCAAAATCCAGTCCAGTGTGCAGTGCCGATATGCATGCGCAGGCGGTGCTTTTGGAAAAAGATAAACACTAACACAAAAGGTAAATGTCAGTCGCCTGAAAATCCAAGCTTTGATCGGTCGATCATCACTACAAGAAAGGAGGCGCCA